>NC_092716.1:50810425-50861250 GCF_047496885.1 Scyliorhinus torazame | reverse complement strand
CCTCCCAACACACCCCTCCCTCCTCCCCCCCCCCCCCTCCCTTCCCCCTCCCCCCCCCCCCCCCCTTCCCCTCCCCCCCCCCCCCTCCCTCCCCCTCCCCCCCCCCCCCCTGCCCCCTCCCCCCCCCCCCCTCCCCCTCCCCCCTCCCCCTCCCCCTCCCCCCCCCCCCCCCCGCCCCCCCCCCCTCCCCCCTCCCCCCCCCCCTCCCCCCCCCCCCCCCCCCCCTTCCCCTCCCCCCCCCCCCCCCCTTCCCCCCCCCCCCCCCCCTTCCCCCCCCCCCCCCCCCTTCCCCCCCCCCCCCCCCCCCTTCCCCCTCCCCCCCCCCCCCCCTTCCCCCTCCCCCCCCCCCCCTTCCCCCTCCCCCCCCCCCCCCTTCCCCCTCCCCCCCCCCCCCCTTCCCCCTCCCCCCCCCCCCCCTTCCCCCCCCCCCTTCCCCCCCCCCCCCCCTCTCCTCCCCCCCCCCCCCCCTTCTCCCCCCCCCCCCTCTCCCCCCCCCCCCTTCCCCTCCCCCCCCCCCTTCCCCTCCCCCCCCCCCCCCCTTCCCCCCCCCTTCCCCCCCCCCCCCCCCCTTCTCCCCCCCCCCCCCCTTCCTCCCCCCCCCCCCCCCCCTTCTCCCCCCCCCCCTCCTCCCTTCCCCCCCCCCCCCCCTCCCTTCCCCCCCCCCCTCCCTTCCCCCCCCCCCCTCCCTTCCCCCCCCCTCCTCCCTTCCCCCCCCCCCCCCCTCCCTCCCCCCCCCCCCCTCCCTCCCCCCCCCCCCTCTCCCTTCCCCCCCCCCCCTCCTCCCCCCCCCCCCCCCTCCCCCCCCCCCCTTCCCCCCCCCTCCCTCCCCCCCCCCCCCCTTCCCTCCCCCCCCCCCCCTTCCCCCCCCCCTTCCCCCCCCCTCCCTCCCCCCCCCCCCCTCCCCCCCCCCCCTCCCCCCCCCCTTCCCCCCCCCCCCCCCTCCCTTCCCCCCCCCCCCCCCCTCCTTCCCCCCCCCCCCTTCCCCCCCCCCTTCCCCCCCCCCCCCCTCCTTCCCCCCCCCCCTTCTCCCCCCCCCCCCCTTCTCCCCCCCCCCCCCCCTTCTCCCCCCCCCCCCCTCCTCCCTTCCCCCCCCCCCCCCCCTCCCTTCCCCCCCCCCTCTCCCTCCCCCCCCCCCCCTCCCTTCCCCCCCCCCCCCTCCTCCCTTCCCCCCCCCTCCTCCCCCCCCCCTCCTCCCTCCCCCCCCCCTCCCTCCCCCCCCCCCCCCCCCCCCCCCCCCCCTCCCTCCCCCCCCCCTCCCCCCCCCCCCTCCCTCCCCCCCCCTCCCCCCCCCCCCCCCCCCTCCTCCCCCCCCTCCCTCCCCCTCCCTCCCCCCCCTCCCCCCCCTCCCCCCCCTCCCCCCCCCTCCCCCCCCCCCCCCCTCCCCCCCCCCCCCCTCCCTCCCCCCCCCCCCTCCCTCCCCCCCCCCTCCCTCCCTCCCCCCCCCTCCCTCCCCCCCCCCCTCCCTCCCCCCCCCCCCCCTCCCTCCCCCCCCCCCTCCTCCCTCCCCCCCCCCCCCCCTCCTCCTCCCTCCCCCCCCCCCCCCTCCCTCCCTCCCCCCCCTCCCTCCCCCCCCTCCCTCCCTCCCCCCCCCCCCCCCCCCCTCCTCCTTCCCCCCCCCCTCCTCCCTCCCTCCCCTCCTCCCTCCCTCCCCCCCCCCCCCCTCCCTCCCCCCCCCCCCCCTCCCTCCCTCCCCCCCCCCTCCTCCTCCCTCCCCCCCCCCTCCTCCTCCCTCCCCCCCCCCCCTCCCTCCCCCCCCCCCCCCCCTCCCCTCCTCCCCCCCCCCCCCCTCCCTCCCCCCTCCCCCCCCCCCCTCCCTCCCCCCCCCTCCCCCCCCCCCCCCTCCCTCCCCCCCCCCCCCTCCCTCCCCCCCCCCCCTCCCTCCCCCCCCCCCCCCTCCCCCCCCCTCCTCCTCCCTCCCCCCCCCCCCCCCTCCCTCCCCCCCCCCTCCCCCTCCCTCCCCCCCCCCCCCCCCTCCTCCCCCCCTCCCTCCCCCCCCCCCCCCCCCTCCCTCCCCCCCCCCCCCCCCCTCCCTCCCTCCCCCCCCCTCCCTCCCCCCCCCCCCCCCCTCCCTCCCTCCCCCCCCCCCCCCTCCCCTCTTCCCCTCCCCCCCCCCCTCCCCTCAGGATTAGTACATAAAACCCCTCTTTGCCCCCCACATTCGCCCCACCACTTTGTTCGAACGTTCTTTTTAATAACCCGCTCATTCCAGTTTTTCTTCCACAATAAAAGTCCACGCTTCATCTGCCGTCTCAAAGTAGTGGTGCCTCCCTCGATATGTGACCCACAGTCTTGCCGGTTGCAGCATTCCAAATTTTATCTTCTTTTTATGAAGCACCGCCTTGGCCCGATTAAAGCTCGCCCTCCTTCTCGCCACCTCCGCACTCCAGTCTTGATAAACGCGGATCACCGCGTTCTCCCATTTACTGCTCAGAGTTTTCTTCGCCCATCTAAGGACCATTTCTCTATCCTTAAAACGGAGGAATCTCACCACTATGGCTCTGGGAATTTCTCCTGCTCTCGGTCCTCGCGCCATCACTCGGTATGCTCCCTCCACCTCCAACGGACCCGCCGGGGCCTCCGCTCCCATTAACGAGTGCAGCATCGTGCTCACATATGCCCCGACGTCCGCTCCCTCCACACCTTCAGGAAGACCAAGAATCCTCAGGTTGTTCCTCCTTGCGTTGTTTTCCAGTGCCTCCAACCTTTCCACACATCGTTTCTGATGTGCCTCCTGCGTCTCCGTCTTCACCACCAGGCCCTGTCCTCATTCTCGGCTGCCTTTGCCTTCACGACCCGAAGCTCCCGCTCCTGGGTCTTTTGTTCCTCCTTTAGCCCTTCGATCGCCTGTAGTATCGGGGCCAACAGCTCTTTCTTCATTTCCTTTTTTATCTCTTCCACACAGCATTTCAAGAACTCTTGTTGTTCAGGGCCCCATGTTAAACTGCCACCTTCCGACGCCATCTTGGTTTTTGCTTGCCTTCCTTGCCGCTGTTCTAAAGGATCCACTGCAATCTGGCCACTCTCTCCTCCTTTTTCCATCCATATCCAGGGGGGATTCCCTTCTGGTTTACCGCACAGTGTTTTTAGCCGTCAAAATTGCCGTTGGGGCTCCTATCAAGAGCCCAAAAGTCCATTTCACAGGGAGCTGCCGAAACGTGCGACTCAGCTGGTCATCGCCGCACCCGGAAGTCTATTTTTTTTTTTTTAAATGTAAAGAGATAGGTAGCCTTTCTGGGGGTGGGAAAGCGTCAGTGTGTATCTTCTGCTACAGATTCCAGGGCACTCTTTTCAATTGAAAGGCCCGCGAGGTGTTGTAGCCCAGCTTGTCCCATGTGCTCCTCAGCCAGGTGTGTAGGCCCTTAAAGCACTGAGTGACCTTTCTGTGGTAAACCACTGTTGAACTTGTATTAGAGGATCTACGGTAGAACCTGCACTACAGGTTCGCCTGTGGCCCCTGCCTGCTGGCTCCGCCCAGCAGGCGGGGTATAAATATGCATGTCCTCCAGCTCACAGCCATTTCGCCAGCTGCTGTGGGAGGCCACACATCTGATACCAGTAAAGCCTCAGTTTGGATTCAACTTTCGTCTTTAGTCAAATTGATCATGCCTCATTTTCACAATGCAGTTACTCACTGGGATGGTGAGTGTAATCTGTACCACTTTACAGATGGAAACATGGAAGAGTCTAACAGCTCCTACACGTCTATCATGTCCAGATGTTCGCCAGTCTCCCACTTACGAACTACGTAGTCTAATTCCACCGGTTGTAATTCTATTTTGCAGTGTTTTGCAAACACATTTAAGTCCTCCACTGATGTGGTGAGCCACTGTAATAGGAGATGTAAGGTAGGACCTGCACTACAGGTTCGCCGGTAGCTCCTGTCGGCTGGCTCCGCCCACGGAGAACTGTATAAATATGTATGACCTCCAGTGCCCTGCCATTTCGCCAGCTGCAGCAGGAGGCCACGCATCTGACTGTAATAAAGCCACAGTTGTACCCAACTTTAGTCTTTGTACAATTGATCATGCATCAATTTATTACAGTCACATTTTCCACAGAATGGATATCCGAATTAAGCCCGATCGCCTGCAGCTGGATCCACACTCGCCCGACGCCAAGAAAGACTTTACTCACTGGCTAGCATGTTTCGAGGCTTACATCAAGGCTGCGGACCCCGCGACAACGGAGGCTCAGAAGATAAACGTCCTGTACTCCAGACTGAGCTCCAGCGTGTTCCCGTTGATCCAAGACGCCACAAATTACACAAAAGCATTGGAACTCCTTAAGGAACACTACGCGCAGAAGGCGAACACGCTCTTCGCCAGGCATGTACTTGCCACTCGCTCGCAACTACCTGGTGAGTCCATCGAAGACTTCTGGCGGGCCCTAATTCCACTCATCCGGGACTGTGACTGTCGGGCCGTTATGGCTGCCGAACACGCGAACCTCCTCATGCGCGACGCCTTCGTGACGGGGATTGCGTCGGACCGCATCCAAGAACGATTACTGGAAGGGGCCACGTCGAACTGGTGGAGACAAAAACCTTGGCGCTCTCCATGACGGTCGCATCCCGTAACGTACAATCGTACCCCTCCCGCCGCGCTGCCCACCCTTCTACTCCTTCCTATCCCTCCTGGACCCCACCAACGACCTCCTCAGCTGGGGCCCTGCCTTCCCAATAAGCCTGCGCTGCACGCCAATCCGTGCACCCTGGGGTCCCCGCTGCTACTTCTGCGGTCAGCAGAAGCACCCCCGCCAACACTGCCCGGCCCGCACTGCAGTTTGTAAAGCCTGCAGTAAAAAGGGCCACTTTGCGGCTGTGTGCCAGGCCCACGCAGTCGCTGCGATCGGCCCGCTACCGCCCCCTCCCCCACACCAGACGCACAATGGGAGCCGCCATCTTCTCCTCCGGGTCCATGTGCGACCAATGGGCGCCGTCATCTTGTCCTGACCCCACATAGTGCGCACCATGGGTGCCGCCATCTTGTCCCGACCCCGCAATGTGCGCACCGTAGGCGCCGCCATCTTGTCCCCCACCGGGTCTCCGGACATCCTGACATCGGAAACGCACACGCTCGCCACCCGAAGCATCCGATGGCTACCCGCAGCTCGCTTCGATGACACTGGACCAATCTTGCCCGCTCCACCTGGCCACCGCGTAGACGATGGTTAAAATCAATGGCCACGCGACCTCGTGCCTGCTGGACTCCGGGAGCACCGAAAGCTTCGTTCACCCAGATACTAAGGCGCTGCTCCCTCGAGGTCCACCCTGCCAATCAAAGGATCTCCCGAGCCTCCGGATCCCACTCCGTCCCGATCCGAGGCTTTTGTACAGTCACCCTCACGGTCCAGGGCGTAGAACTTAGTAACTTCCGCCTCTATGTCCTTCCTAATCTCTGCGCTGCACTCCTGTTGGGCCTGGACTTCCAGTGCAACCTCCGGAGCCTCACCCTCAAATTCGGCGGGCCCTTAACCCCCCTTACCGTTTGAGGCCTCGCAACCCTCCAGGTCGATCCCCCCTCCCTTTTTGCCAATCTAACTGTGGGTTGCAAGCCCGTTGCCACTAGGAGCAGACGGTACAGCACCCAGGACAAGACCTTCATCAGGTCCGAAGTCCAGCGGCTGCTTAAGGAGGGTATTATCGAGGGCAGCATCAGCCCCTGGAGAGCCCAAATGGTAGTGGTTAAAACTGGGGAGAAACACAGGATGGTCGTGGACTACAGCCAGACCACCAATCGGTACACGCAGCTTGACGCGTGCCCCCTCCCACGCTATCTGATATGGTCAATCAGATTGCGCAGTACCGGGTCTTCTCAACAATTGACCTGAAATCCGCCTACCACCAGCGCCCCATCCGGACGTCAGACCGGCCATACACTACCTTCGAGGCGGACGATTGTCTCTACCACTTCCTTAGGGTACAGTTCGGTGTCACAAAGGGGTCTCGGTCTTGCAAAGAGAGATGGACCGAATGTTCGACCAGTACGGTTTGCGGGCCACCTTTCCGTACTTAGATAATGTCACCATCTGCGGCCATGACCAGCAGGACCACGATGCCAACCTTGATAAATTCCTGTGCACTGCCTCGTCTCAACCTGACCTATAACAAAGAGAAGTGTGTGTTCAGCACGACCCGGTTAGCCAGTCTCGGCTATATAGTTCAAAATGGGCTTCTCGGGCCCGACCCCGAGGGCATGCGCCCCCTCATGGAACTTCCCCTCCCCCACTGCTCCAAGGCCCTCAAATGCTGCCTGGGATTCTTTTCCTACTACGCTCAGTGGATCCCAAACTATGCGGACAAGGCCCGCCCACTCATTCAGTCCACCCAATTCCCTCTCGCGGCCGAGGCACAACATGCTTTTTCCCGCATCAGAGTAAACATCGCCAAGGCCGGGATGCGCGCAGTGGATGAATCACTGCCTTTCCAAGTAGAAAGCGACGCTTCAGACGTCGCCCTTGCCGCCACTCTAAACCAAGCAGGCAGACTCATGGCATTCTTTTGCCGCACCCTTCATGCCTCTGAAATTCGACACTCATCCGTCGGAAAGGAGGCCCAAGCTATCGTTGAAGCGGTGCGACATTGGAGGCATTACCTGGCCGGTATGAGATTTACTCTCCTTACGAACCAACGGTCGGTAGCCTTCATGTTCAATAACACACAGCGGGGCAAGATCAAAAATGATAAAATCTTGCGGTGGAGAATGGAGCTCTCCACCTATAATTACGAGATCTTGTATCACCCCGGTAAACTCAACGAGTCCCCAGACGCCCTCTCCCGAGGTACATGTGCCAGCGCACAAGTGGACCAACTCCGGGCCCTACACGACAGCCTCTGTCACCCGGGGGTCACTCGATTGTACCATCTGGTCAAAGCTTGCAATCTGCCCTACTTCATTGAGGAAGTAAGGACAGTCACCAGGGACTGCCAGCTCTTTGCGGAGTGCAAGCCGCACTTCTACCGGCCAGACCGTGCGTGCCTGGTGAAGGCTTCCCGGCCCTTTGAACGCCTCAGCGTGAATTTCAAAGGGCTCCTCCCCTCCACCGACCGAAACACGTACTTCCTCAGTGTGGTCGATGAGTACTCCAGATTCCCCTTCACCATCCCATGCCCTGATATGACGTCTGCCACCGTCATCAAGGCCCTCAGCACCATCTTCGCTTTGTTTGGTTTCCCAGCCCACATCCACAGTGACAGGGGATCCTCATTCATGAGCGATGAGCTGCGTCAGTTCTTGCTCAGCAGGGGTATAGCCTCCAGCAGGACGACCAGCTACAACCCCCGGGGAAACGGGCAAGTAGAACGGGAGAATGGGACGGTTTGGAGGGCCGTCCAGCTGGCCCTACGGTCCAGGAACCTCCCAGCCTCTCGCTGGCAGGAGGTCCTCCCTGACGCTCTACGCTCCATCCGGTCACTATTGTGCACCGCCACTAATACCACACCCCATGAACGTGTTTTTACCTTCCCCAGGAAGTCCACATCCGGGGTGTAGCTCCCGACTTGGCTCGCTGCTCCAGGACCGGTCCTTCTCCGTAGGCACGTCCTCCCTTGGTGGACAGGGTTCACCTGCTCCACGCCAACCCTCAATATGCCTACGTTGAGTTCCCCGATGGCCGCCAAGATACTGTCTCACTCAGGGACCTGGCACCGTCATGTTCCACCCCAACACACACCCCCACCAATGCCTCACCGTCAGGTTCCCCCCCCCCCCCCCCTTTACAATCGTGTAGGCCTCTATTTCCTTGACCTTTAAGAAAGACAAGGGGCAGAGTGTGGGTCGTACCAATCTATTTCACTTTTAAATGCGGACGTTAAGTTATTTGCTAATGTGCTGGCACTGTAGTTGGAGCCCTGCCTCCCAGAGGTGATCTCAGAAGATCAGACGGGCTCTGTCAAAGGTCAGCAATTGTTGGCCAATATACGTTGTCTGTTAGACGTTGTCCTCTCACCCTCCTTGGTACCCAAACTGGAGGTCATCGTTTCCCTAGTCACTGAAAAGGAAGAGTGGAGTGGAAATGTCTCTCGGTGATTCTTGGAGGTTTGAATTTGGACTAAAGGTTATATTCTGGATTTGCTTATTGCACAAGGCCCCACTGCTAGCGTTTGCACGAATGCTGGCTACATTCCACTGAATAGGAGTACAAAGCAGGGATGTCCATGATCTCCGCTCCTGTTTGCTTTGGCAAAAGAACGGCTTGCCATAACTCTGAGATCTTCTAATCAGTGGGGTTGGGGAGTGGTGGAGCATAGGATGTCCTTGTATGCTGATGACCTGTTTCTTTATATTGTGGACCCACCATCCATTATGGATGAGATAATGGAACTGCTGGGGGTTTGGTCTCCTTCTCCGGGTAAAGGTTGAATTTGGATAAGAGCGAATACTTTCTGGTTAAACCCCCGGGGAGGGGAGCCGATCTGTGGATGTTACCTTTTCGCTTTGCTAGATCTAGATTTCGTTATCTGGGAGTCCGCGTGGCCCACGACTGAGTCATAAAGGTTTACAGCATGTCTATTTGTCTATGCCACCAATTCTTACCACTAAGCTAGTCTCAATTGCCCGCATTGGGCCCATATCCCACTATACCCAGCTTTCCCATATAACTGTCTAAATGCTTTTTAAAAAGGACAAAATTGTACCAGCCTTTACTACTGCCTCTGGCAGCTCATCCCAGACACTCACCACCGTCTGTGGAAAAAATTGCTCCTCTGGACCTTTTTGTATCTCTCCCGTCTTACCTTAAACCCATGCCCTCTAGTTATTAGACTCCCCTACCTTTGAGAAAAGATTTTGAGTCTCGCATCATAAATTAAATTATACTAGTCTGGTTAATGGTGTCAAATCTGACTTACAGAAGTGTCTCCCTTGTCCTTGGCAGGCAGGGTTCAGACTCCCGAGATTTTAATTTCAATTTTCATTGCCTTCCCACTTTCCCCTCAGAGTCCTTCTTTGTTAAAGTTAGTAAATTAGTATTGTCATGTGAGGGTACCTTTAAGACATGGATGTTTAAGCAATGTACCTTTAAGAAAACAGTGACGTCAGGGAGTGGGTGGAGCAGAGGTCAGGTCAGCCATTTTGCAGTTTTGTAGGAAAAGAGCTGGGTGTGTGTCTATGTTTGCAGTGAGCTGGATCTCTGCCATGAAAGACTATCTCTGGATCATCTGGGTGATTTAAAGTAAAGCCTTTAACCTGATGTGATTTTGGTTGAAAGGTGTTAAGTCTCTTGGAAGTTTGAAGGAACATTTTAGGGAATTATTTACTGTTGCAATATTTTCTGAGTTATCTTTGAAGTAAGGTGTGTTAAGAGATCCAATGTTTATTTAAGATGTTGAGTTCATGGAATAAACAGTGTTTTGTGTTTAAAAACCCACGTGTCCATAATTGTAATCCCACACCTAGGGAAAAAGCCGTGTGCAGGAAAAGCAACAAATCCATTAAAGGGAGAGGTTGGTTGAACGCCATGATACACTTTGGGGTTCTGAAAACGGCTCGCCCATAACAGTATCCTCATTTATTTGGGAGGATAAAATCCCAAGGATCTGCAGGACGCTTCTCCAGGGAGATTGGCAATCAGGAAGCTTGGCTTTACCCAATTTATTATTGGACAACCATTATTCAGAAGGTACTGTTGTGGTTCAGTGATCTGGGTTCCAAATGGGGTCAAATGGAGATGGGTTCCTGCAAGGGTTCTAGCCTTGGAGCAATAGTAACCACATCGCTGGCATTCTCTCCGGCTTTATTCCCTGAATCCGGTAGTGATTTCTACCCGAAGAATCTGGAAGCAGTTCAGACAATATTTTAAACTCCATTCCGTGTCTTTGGCCCTTATCAGCAACATTTTCTTGGATTGAATGTTTAAGTCATGGGAGGGGAAGGGAGCTGTTGGAGAAATTGCAACTCCCTGGTTCCAGTCCTTTCAAATATTTTCAGGTTCACGATTTTTCCCCACAAGGCTTTTTCCTTGGAGTAATCCTACTCCACCCAGTGCCTTAGCTTGCTTGGGGGCCTCACATCAGATTAAGTACGCCATCAGGGGGTTGATAGAAGGGTTTTAATTAAGATGGCAGCTATTCATTTCCTTTTCTAAGGAGCTAGTAACAGTCAATTGTTAAGGGGTTTAAGAGGCTTAGTTCAGTTCTGTGGGGTTAAGTTAATTTGTGCTTTTGCTTGTTTGATATTGTAACTTGCATTAATTGCTTTATATTATTTTGTTCATTAAAATTTTCCAATCAAGTTGTTTTTAAGTTCAATATTTGATGTGACACCTTCACTGTAATTAAAATTGGGCACTATGAATATTAACAGTGTGCAGTTTGAGCATTACAACTTCTAGCCAACCTTGTGGATTTATAACTTCATCAAATGAAGTGCTTGGTGTGCTCTGTGGACGAGTTCAACTGTTAAAGTTTAGAAATTTCAGAAAAATTGAAATCAGCAAGTCTTTTATTGAAAACATTTGTTTACTTTTAAATATTAAAGTAGTCCAATCCAATTTGCTTGCTGCAATTTAACAAAAGTTCAACAAATGATAAATGGCATATTCCACCACTTATAGCTTTCTTACAGTTCAGCACAGGTCATAATCGATCGGGCCCCGAAGGTTAGGGACGAGGTTAGCCCCTCTACTACCGTCACCCGAAGAGATCAGGAAATTGCAGACCAAACTACTTGTTACTCAGTACTGATCATACAACCATGTCCGAATGGCGTCTGAAATTCAGATTTTCTAGTGGCTCTCAAAATAGATCCGGATCCAGCCATCCAGGGCACAGCAAAATAAATCAGAGGCCCAGGCCCCATGCTCAGCAATGCCAATGGACATTCCATTAAAAGACAAAGACTAGCTGGATGACAGATTCAGAAATATGCAAACTCCTCAATTGGAAATTGACCACATTCCAAACCTGGCAACAGAAGGCTGAGGAAATTCAACTGCTCACTGACATACCTTAGTGACAAAGATATTGGCAAGTAGTTCAGCAGAGGATGTAAACGAGGTCAATAGCTGGAAGTAGAAAAAAAAAGGGGTTTGGAGCCTAGAATGTTATGTTTGAACTTAACTTCAGTTCAAGGTCAAATAGGACATTATCATTCTACATTATTGGGACTAAGTCTGAGCAAGATGCCGAGAAAAGGGACGGAAGCGCAGGCAAAGGTGTGGAGCTTCGAGGATATGAATGCCTTCAGTCTTGCTCATGTTTAACTCTTGCTCATCCAGGGCTAGATACCAGCTAAATAGTAGATTGATGCACAGTACAGGGTGGTGATAGAGATTCGATGAAGCACTGTCAACATACATTTGGAAACAATATCGGGCCTATAAATATGGTCACTACCAGGCAAATAGGATGCCAATGATTGATCGGTACAGCAGGGGCTACAGGGGCAGAAAATATGATTGCAGGAGAAATGCTTGGATTGGATGTGTGTATTGTCACGTGTACAGAGGTACAGTGAAAAAGTATTGCTCTGCATACAGTTCAGACAGATCATTCCGTCCATGAAAAGAAAATACATAGGGCAAACATAAAATACACAATGTAAATAAGGATACAGGAGTGCAGCACCACTCAGTAGAGAAGATGCGTGAAGAAATCAGATCAGTCCATAAGAGGGTCGTTTAGGCATTTGGTAACAGCAGGGAAGAAGCTGTTTTTGAATCTGTTCGTGCGCATTCTCAGACATTTGTATACCCTGCCCGATGGAAGAAGTTCGAAGAGTGAATAAGCCGGGTGGGAGGGATCTTTGATTCTGCTGCCCGCTTTCCCGAGCAGCGGGAGGTGTAGGCAGAGTCAATAAATGGGAGGCGGGTTTGTGTGATGGACTTGGGCGGTGCTCACGACTCTCTGTAGTTTCTTACGGTCTTGGGCAGAGCAGTTGCCATACCAGGCTGTGATGCAGCCAGATTGGATGGTTTCTATGGTGCATCTGCAAAAGTTAGAGTCAATGTGGACATGCCGGATTTCCTTAGTTCTCGGAGAAAGCGTTCTTGGTCGCAGTGTCGACATGGCTGGGCCAGGATAGATTGTTGGTGTTGTGCACAACTCGGAATTTGAAGCTGCCAACCCTCTCCACCTTTGCGCCGCTGATGCAGACAGGGGTGTGTACGATACTTTGCTTTCTGAAGTCAATGACCAGCTTTTTAGCTTTGCTGACATTGAGGGACAGATTGTTGTCGTTACACCACTCCACTAGGTTATCTATTTCCCTCCTGTATTCTGACTCATCGTTGTTTGAGATCAGACCCACTACAATCATGTCGTCAGCAGCAAACTTGTAGATGGAGTTGCAGCAAAATTTTGCCAGTCGTGTGTATAGTGAGTATATTAGGGGGCTAAGTACGCAGCCTTGGGGGGCCCCTGTATTGAGGATTATCGTGGAGGTGTTGTTACTGATTGTGATCTATGGGTCAGAAAGTCGAGGATCCAGTTGCGGAGTGAGGAACCAAGTCTTAGGTTTTGGAGTTAGCCCGACTGGTGCAGATAGCTAAACAAAGGCAATATTTTAAGGTACTTCATGGAGATAATGGAGGATGATGATGCAGTTAACTGCTTTGAACACCAGAAGGTAGTCACAAAATATATTGTCCTAAACTATCTTGCCTTGTAAATGTATGAAGGTTCCTTGATCATCACAAGTTCATACGGCCATTTTGTCCATCAAGTCTGCTCAGCTATTCGATCATGGCTGATTTCATACTGGACTTAACTCCACCATCCTGTCCGTTCTCCATAACACTTCAATCCATTACCAGTTAAAAATCTCCTTAAATTTACTGTCCCAGCATCCACCACACTCAGGGGTAGCGAATTCCAGATTCCCAACCTTTTGCGAGAAGTAGTTTCTCCTCAACTCAGTTTTAAATTTGCTATCTCTTATCCCAAGACTATGACCTCTTGTTTGAGATTGCCCCACAAGAGGAAGCATCTGCTCCATGTCTACTTCATCCGTACCGTTTATCATCTTGTATACCTCAATTTGAAGTCCCCATATTCTTCTAAACTCGAGGGGAGAGGCCTAAACTGTTCAATCTCTCTTCATACGACAAATCACAGGGTCAAAATACTGGAATTCCCCAATAATATTATGGGTATATCTGCACAGAGGCTGCAACGATTCAGGGCAGCAGCTCACTACCACTTTCAAGGGCAATATTAATGAAAAATGCAATGAACTGGGATAGGGGAGAGGGGTAAAGAGGAGGCTTAGAAGAAAGTGCTGAGAAGATGAAATAATACAAACCCAAAGTATCATTGATAATTCAGGAATTGAGCCAAGGAGACAAGTTGTGCAATTAATGGATTTGGAGGAAATCAAAGAGGCAGAAGATGGGAGTTGCAAGCTGCAATTCAAGTGTGTGGGTGCATTCAGGTCAAAAATATGCGCAGTGGTAGCTGAGGTAGCCCAACGGAAGACTTCAATTGTTCAGTTGAAGAATTCACAAGCTGGATGTGAACATGAAAAATCAGGAGCAATGGTTTGTCAAGAGGAGCCTGGGGTTGTTGTTGTTGCTCTTTAGTATAGAAATCACTTCAATTTGTTTTGATGTTTAGGTCTTGGACCAGGTCCGCTAATCCCAGCAATCCAAATATCAAGAATTGATATGGCTCTTAGAATGCAAAAAGTATGCTCCCAAATTTTTTATATGTGTAATGTGCCAAACATTTCAGCAGTATCACTACATGCTATAGGGTTACTGACAGTCTTACAAAACATGATTGATATAAATGCCACATCTTGTGTGTTTCTTAAGAGTTCGTAAGAATGGAGGGGTTAAATTCCATTCAACTCTCAAATATCTTTTGGCCTATTTCCCCCCCCCCCCCAGAAATATCCATTAATAATCTTCAGCAAATTCTTTCATTGACAGTCACTGTGCATATTTTCCACCAGATTTAAATGTCTGTATTTTAAAACATTTAATTATTTTGAAAGGTTTAAATGGTTATCTAATAATAAGCGCTTGTCACCAGTAGGCTTCAATGAGGTTATTGTGAAAAGCCCCTAGTCGCCACATTCCGGCACCTGTTCGGGGAGGCCGGTACGGGAATTTAACCTGCGCTGCTGGCATTGTTCTGCATTACAGACCAGCTGTTTAACCCACTGTGCTAAACCACAGAGCCACATTTCCTCATGTAGTTTTCGGTCTACACCAAGTACATTGAGAAGCAGATTGTGGTTCAATAAGAAATTAATCTGTCATTATTTGAATTGAGAGAGGATGGCAGAACTGTACAAGTATTTTGATTGAGTAAAGTGTAGAAGAGATACTACAGGAGTTTTAAACAAGTATAAAAAGTTAATGGGACTATTTGGGGAGGACAGTGGTCTGGCATTAACCAAAATCTCAAAAGGAACTGTGCCAAACAACTGCTCAAGATAAATCAGAGATGTGTCCCAAAAAATTGACAAGCCAGCCTTCAGCTGTGGATGAACATTGAGCATCCATTAGGGATCAAATTAGCGAACACTTAAGGCACAGGTCATGGAAAGGTGGCATGGATTTGGTAAAAGGGCAAGCTTCTAATTTAATGCTTTGAGGAAATTGCTGTAGCAATACAATTACTTTTAATACAGTTAATACCAGTCGTGCATAACAATCTTATCTAGCCTTCACATGCCAGTAATAAAACACTGAAAATGTTAATTACGGACGTTTCCATTTTTATTAGTCAATGATCATAGTTTTTCCAACCCAAAAGACAATACATACAGAATTCTAAAATGTCCCAGGTAAGGGTTTACACCTTTATGTCCCATCCACTTCAAGATCAATTAAATTTATTTTGTACAATATCTCAAAAAATAAGTTTGTAGTAATTGTTTAATTTCCCAATGATAAATTTACTCCATAAAACTTTGAAAGATATAGATGAGGATAAAGTATCACAGGCGGCACACCTTATGAAGGAAACCAGAGGGATGGGGGAAAGATGGCACAACCCAAGATTTAATTCCCTCCTTTCTCAGCACCATGAGGCACTGTAACAATGCAGTCTTGCAGTAAAAACAATGGAATGATACATTCAGTTTTCATAAAACTGCAGGCTCAGTTTCACCAGTCAAATCTGCTTTTAACATGTTGGGTAATGGAAATCAAGTACAAATCAGACTATTTACACAGGTTTTTTTTTTTTTTTTAGAAAAAATCATGCATTCTGAACGCAGCTCTAACCCATTTTCAGAGGTACAGGTTAGACCAGACTAGTTCAAACAAGGCTCCAAAATCAGGCCACACTAACCTCCATTTTACACCCTGGATCACACCATGTTTCAGATCAATACAATCTTTTATTTTTAAGCCAGCTTCCCAAAGTATTTCCCCCCCATAACCATGGTAGCAATGCTCTTGAAACCTGGCCCTGGAAAAAGGCAAGAGAACTGCAGCCCTCTATAATTTTACTTGCTTGAGCCTGGGCAGGCACACACCTAAAGGGATACTGATTAGCTCAATTGCCATTGGCTCTCCTTAGGTACATATTATCTATCTCATCACAACTCCTTCTCCCATAGCTATGCTGGCTGAGAAAATGGAAGCATCCTAGCAAATTTCAATGGGCATCTCATAGTTATGCAATCATCTTTGCAAGTAAAGATATTTTTTGCACTTATCAATATATTTTTCATTGAAATAAATTAGCTAATCTGGCAATAATTAAGGAATTGGCAGGTGATATGAAATTATCTAACAGAACTCTATTTATTCATACATGTTAGATTATAACTGACCCAATTTAAGATTATTGGATGCATGCATAAAATTTAGGAAAGCAGTCCCATAAAAAAATTGTGAAAATTTACACCCTATGAGTTTAAGTAATAATGAAAAACTTATCAATTCTTAATGCATTTGATGGTTTGATACCCATGGCCCAGCAAAAGGAATGGAGGCGGGGCTGATATGGCGCTTTGAAGCCATGTGACAAAACAACCAGTTCAAATTTGGAGTCTGCATAGAACAGTAAAGGTGCAAGTGCAGGAACAGCTAGTTTACAGCACAAAGATTCAAAGCAATAAAAATACCAGATAATGTTAACAGATCAACACAGAACCTGAAAACAAGCTGATCCATATTTCCTCAATGTTATTGCACAGCATATGAAAGGAATTTAATCAGTAGTTAAAATGCCTGCTTTATTTCTCAAGCTTGCCCACCACCAAACCCTTCATCATAAGTATTTATATTTCTTCTGCAGACCTGAAGAATAATGCATAAAAATCAAATATTTAATTACACTGCTTCCCTTCAGATATTAGACACTAACCATTTCATTACTACACATTCATATCAAAGTCTCTGTATCCAACAGCATGAGAGAGCTCGCATCTGCTTTCCACTCTTTTAATATTTACACCAAAGTGATTTGCAGCTTAAATAATCCAAGTAAAAAAATCCAGTGCTATGATGAATTTGAACAGACAGCACAGCAAACATGTGACTTTTGCCACTTGGAAGAGGTTAACAGGTAGGAGGCATTGCTTAGTTAGAATATTTTGAATTTCTTCAAGAGTTTCTCAAAGACAAATCTTTTTGTTCCATCTACACCAATGCTACATTTTTCAAAACTGATGTATTAAAAATCATGGCCAGGATTTTATGGCTCCACTACAGGGTGTCCATCCCCCCAAACCTGCAGCAGATGTGGCGAGCCATTAAAATTCCCATTCAGTTTGGCGGGACTGTAATATCCCGGTGGCCAGGAGAGGCCGTAAAATCCTGTCCCATATCTAGCAAGAATCTCCTTTAACCTTTCCAATGGAGATGAACTCAAAAATAATTAACTTTATTAATATTCATTAAAAAAACATATTTTGGATGATGTGGAATACAGCCTCACAAACTGCCGAATTCATTTTCGGATTGGTGCTAAATTAACCATTCAGGACGGAAGATTAAAGGGAAATTAAAAAAGGCACATTTATGAATAAAATGACCAAAATCAAGATGTAAACTTTTCCACACTGGTTGTTCATTAACCCAGTACAGCCCAAGTTCCTGATATGCCATGGCCAATGAGAGCTGATGCACCCTGCCAGGTGTAAAAAAAAAAATACCCAAAGCCACAAAACAATGTGAATTGAAAACATGACCACTAATATCGCTGCTTTGTAATCTCAATCGCAGCTGGCTAGGAAATCATGTGTATCCCTGTTCAACAGAAATATACTAAATAACAGATGGCATAAGGAAATACTGCCTGAGATTTAAGCTCTACCTGAAAAGATGTCCTGAACTGATGCACACATCTACAGTAAAATCAAAAGAACATTTTTTGAAGTGAAGTATTGTCATCAGCATGCAGTAACATATGACAACATGCAACAAATAGCCGTAACAAAGTTACTGTTGCTTTCTTAATGGCAATTTATTTCTTTAATCTCATGTAGAATCTTAGGAGCCATACCAATAGTTAATCAATCTAACTTGGGGACATAATTTAATAATGCAGTTCATTTTCTGGGATACAATACTTTATTGCCTATTCTTGTCTCTTGCTCAGTAATTATAAAAAAAAGAGAACTCAAAAATAATTTTGCATATTTGATGACCCAAAGTTAATGGCAAATGAAGTACAGTTGAAATTTCTGTTACTCCCATAACTGCAGATTAGTTTCAAGTCTTCAAATTGCACTCTTCATGAAATTCAGCTAAAATTACAAAAGAATGTTTCACTTAACAAGTGGGCTCATTATTAGAAGTATAGATTTAAAACCGTCAGGGAAGTCATGAGATTTTCTCAATTTACTATTGCTCTATCAAACCAAAATTTTATAAAGCGATCCAAAATTCAAATGCACAGAATTGCACAGGCACAGCTTCCATTAAGGTAGTGAGGTAATGTTGTCAGTTCAGATGGTCCATTAAACTAAACAAATCAACTACCACTGAAGTGATGCATGAATACCTTTTGCCAAGTGGCAAAGGAGGCAATCTCAGGAATCCACATTCTTGAAGAGATGAGTGTTACCCTGCAGTCAGTACTACTATATACATAACTAAGCATGAATGTTTAAACAAAATAACTAGCAATCATGAACATCCGGTTTTGAGAAATATCCACTTTTCCTCAGCTGTGCAGGATCGGGATGAGTCAATGTCGATAAAGCACAACTCTATTTAAATAATGGAATGATTTCATATGTCAGAGACTGCATTATGAAAATATTTTTAATCCTAGATGTCCTTTTTGCAAACACACCATAATAAAAACTTTCTTTCATTGTATTTAACCAGGTTTCATGTTAAACAAGAAAACTGTAGTTACGCTGATACCATTACCAGCATAACTCATTTGTTGAATGTTCATTTCATGCGATCTTGCAAAAACACACTGCAGCTTATATGCTGTGCATACAAATTAGCATATACAACTGTTACATCTAACTCCTTTCAAAGACCAGAACTATTAGCTATGTTTGCAGCAGCCTCGATTTAAAAAATTCAGCTTCTGCTTCTCCTTATAAAAGTTACTGAAAGTGGCCATTTTGCAGCTTTTAAGAGCATCAAGTATATATACCATCAACTGCCCAATACATTCAAGACTTGTCAAAAACTGTCCAACATATTTCTTTCTGAAAAAATTAAATATAATCTTTGTTCTCCTCACCCACAATTTAAAAGACCATATAAGATGGCTGCTAAGAAACCATACTTGTAATGGGCAAGTGAGTAGTTGTATGCTCGAAAATACAACAACATTTTTAACAAAAGAAACTCCCAATGTTGTAAGCCATTTTAAAATTTCACATCAAAAGGGAAAGGTTTTTGTTTAAGCCATCTTGCTCAGTTTTAGTTAGGTAAATCTCAAGATTTAAATTGCCATATCCCTTTTCATTCATCCATTTATAGAATCATAAAATGTTCAAAATTTCCATTGTTACTTTAATCCTAATGGTCTTTAAGACATTGAGTTAGTTCAGTGATTTACTAACAATACACTGGGAATAGTCCTGCAATATAAGACCATGAAAGTGACTAGACTCAATTTAAAAAATTTATTTTTTAAAAAAGGAACTCTCAAAAATTCAAGGATTTCAAGATTTGTTGGACACCAATCAGTAACTAATGGCAAATTCCTAGTGCACAAAACCTAGTTCAAACTAAATTTGAAGTGTAAAAGCCTCCAAAAATAATTGTTACATAATTTAACTGTACAAATGCATATCATAATATACAGTTGACCAGGAAATACTAAATTTTGTCACATGACCTTTAATGCATCAGATTCTGATGAGGCTGAAATGTTTGACTACTAATTTTTGCAGGTATGTTTTATAGAAATTATTAATTTCACAGCAGAAAAGCAGAGGGGACCAATAATCAAACTCTTTCCTGTCCAGAGAAGTGAAAAAGTAAAGTTTGCAAATTAGTCACAGTGCAGATGGAATGGTATCAAATTACTAGTTTTGCAGACTCATACAAAAAAAGAGATAAGCTTTGTGACTGTCGACCATTTAAACAATATGCTTTTGAAAAACAAGACAAAGTTATGAAGTTCAAAGAGAACAATGATGTGACTAAGATTCTTTGCTGCTAAATCAGATTGTCACAGACATTGAGCTCATTATAAAAGTTCAGCAAGTGAACTGACTGGCACCTTTTTCTGACTGTGCAAACATCATGAATGCCCACCCATGAAAAACTGATTTCTGGATGAGCAAGTGTTGAGAGTTATCATCCAATTAATAACCTATACAGTTTACAGGTTAAATGCTAAAGAGGGCAAAACTGCTTTTGAAGACTGTTGGACATTTTATTATGAGATCCTTAGTGAATGAATGAAAAAATCATTACAGTATAGAACCCACTGCAACCAATTTATAATGTTCTCTGCTCTAGTTCCCAATAAATGCAAGTGGGGCGTAGAAAAACAATAGCTTCTTGATGTGCTCTAAAATCTTGCAAAGCTGCTGGGCACATACTGACAAACTGGATCACATCTTCTGTGCAAATGTTCCAAGTTCTGCCAAGATCAGTGGGTAAAGCAGGAAGAGTGTGTAGTGCATACCACAAGCAGATACTCCAACGATGAACATGATGTTGAAAGAGACTAATATAGGTGTGTTTTGAAAAGTGATTAGCATTTGTAGGCATGATATTCCTCAAAGTTTGTTCATTAATTTTGCAACCCATATTGAAGGCTGATATACATGTTATGATGTTGTGCATAAGGGCACTCTTCGGATTTGACCTTCCCAAAGATTTACCAAAATCCACTGGTGGAAAAGAGGTTGAAGCCACCCAAACAATCACTGCCACGATTGAGGGGGAAAGTTATTTACTTCTGCTAAATCTTGCACTGGTGATCCATTAAGGTTATACATGATCTTTATCCTCATGCGAAGTTGTTGCTAAAAACAGAAGGACAACACTGATTAACATTAAAAGAAAAATCAAGATAGCCGTGTAAGGCGCTGGATAAGCAACCCAGAAGCTGCAATTTCAAATTGCACTATTGTAATTGCAAACTTAAATTTAATACATCTGTTAATTTATAGACTAGAGCCAGCAGAAATGGTCATAAATGCTACTGGTATTTGTTGGAATTATCAATTGGAAACACTACCCTAACCTGATGTGGCATATATGACTAGTCCGCTTTCTGCGGTTGACTCTTAATGCTTTGAAGCAGGGGGACTAGCTGTTTAGTTGTAAATTGCTGTACTGTGCTCACAGACAACTAGAGATGGACAATAAATATGACTTGCCACTGTGGCTCAAAGCATGTGAATAGGTGAATTTAATCCATAGATTCAGCTGTCAAATGTGCATTAATCTAGGTTTAGCTCAATTTTAAAGTCCTTTACTTCAGGGAATGCAATGCTTTCAAAAAAATCCTATAGGAAAGAGATCATATTTAAAAGGGAATTGTAAATTATTCCTGGTAACTTTCTGTGCTTAAAAACTGGGAGTCCTAAACATCTGATTTTACAGTGAAATTAAGTTATTCAAACTCAAATTTCAGCTGATTCACATTGCAGCATAACAGTCAGCCTCGTAATGTAGACT
This sequence comes from Scyliorhinus torazame, assembly GCF_047496885.1. Classification (NCBI taxonomy): domain Eukaryota; kingdom Metazoa; phylum Chordata; class Chondrichthyes; order Carcharhiniformes; family Scyliorhinidae; genus Scyliorhinus; species Scyliorhinus torazame. The sequence continues at coordinate 50,840,244 of NC_092716.1, read as the reverse complement.
GGAAAGTGGAAGGTTCGAGCAAGAAGCCAACAATTCAGGAGGAGTTTAAAGCAAAAAAATTAAGCTCAGCAAGAGCATCATCATTTGAGCCAATAAAACAGAAAATGCTGGAGAAACTCAGATCTGGCAGCATCTGTGGAGTGAAAAAGTATTAATGTTTTGGATTCAAATTACCCTTCTAAACCTGCTGAGTTTATCCAGCACTTTGTTTTTATTTCAGATTTCCAGCATCCGCAATATTTTGCTTCTATCATTTGAGCCAAGTCTGACACATTCTTTTCACCCATTCCTCAGACAAAGAAATTCTGGGAAAGTTGGCACATTCTGCAACTCTTGGGAATGTAACTGCAGTACTAATCCCATCCGTTCTCTACTATGCCTCTTCTTGACTTCAATTTACCCATCAATGGAGATCATCAATTTACTGTCCGTTTCTTATATCACTTAGAATACTATTAAATGGCATGTTAAACTTCTCAATTTTAAGTCATACATTCAACAATTTCCAGCCCACTTTTAAACAGAATTCAAATTCTCAAAATACTATGGTGGGGATTTGAACTTCTAGATTACCACTCCAGGCCTCTGGATTATAAAACCTCTGGATTACTGGTCCAGGAACACAGCACTTCACTCCAGCCATTGCTCACATTTCTGGTACTATCCTGGTAAATATTCATTGTACTTCCCCAAGACCAATAGATCCTTTTTTATAATTGTGGATCTCAAGTGGCAATTCAAAGCCTTGAGAATATCTTGAACCTCACCACTTCAAACTATATCTAACCCCCATTCCTCATACATATCCAAAACTGGGATATGACCTCTTCAAAACAAAAAATCTGAGGTTAGTCAGATAAGATTAACCGCTTTCATCATAGAATTTACAGTCATTCGGCCCATCGAGTCTGCACCGGCCCTTACAAAGAGCACCCTACTCAAGCCCACATATCTACCCTATCCCCGTAACCGCCACTTAACCTTTTTGGATACCAAGGGCAATTTACCATGGCCAATCCACCTAACCCACACATCTTGGACTGTGGGAAGAAGCCGGAGCACCCGGAGGAAACCCACGCAGGCACGGGGAGAACGTGCAGACTCCACACAGACAGTGATCCAAGCCGGGAATCGAACCCTGGAGCTGTGAAGCAACTGTGTTAACCACTATGCTACCGTGCTGCCCTGAAACCAAGCTTTGAAACCATGTTGACTGTCATTTTCCTTTCTTTATCTCAATTGAAGTCCAAATTCTTCATATCATAAGAGCATGACTTGTTAGTTTACAGATCCAATTACCGATGGAAGGAGTCATCAACGGTGCTATCAAGTGGCACTTAGCAATAACCTGCTCACAAACGCTCAGTTAGAGTTCTGCCAGGGTCACTTAGCTCCTGGCCTCATTACAGCCTTGGTGCAAACACGGCCAAAAGAGCTGAAAGCTAGAGGCAAGGTGAGAGTGACTGCCCTTAACATCAAGGCAGCATTTGACCGAGTGTGGCATCAAGGAGCCCTAGCTAAACTGGAGTCGATGGGAAAAACTCGCCGTTGGTTTGAGTCATACCTGGCACAAAGGAAGATGGTTGTGGTGGTTGGCGGTCAAACATCTCAACTCCAGGACATCACTGCAGGAGCTCCTCACGGTAGTGTCCTAGGCCCAGCCAGCTTCAGATGCTTCATCAATGACCTCCCTTCCATCATAAGGTCAGAAGTGGGGATGTTTGCGGATGACTGCACAATGTTCAACACCGTTTGCGACTCCTCAGATAATGAAGCAGTCCATGTCCATTTGCAGCAAGACCTGGATAATATCCATCCAGGCTTGTGCTGACAAGTGGCAAGTTACATTTGCGCCATACAAGTGCAAGACAATGACCATCTTATCATAGAATGTACAGTGCAGAAGGAGGCCATTCGGCCCATCGAGTCTGCACCGGCACTTGGAAAGAGCACCCGACTTAAGCCCACGGCTCCATCCTATCCCCGTAACCCCACCTAACCGTTTGGACACCAAGGGGCAATTTAGCATGGCCAATCCACCTAATCTGCACATCTTTGGGAGGAAACTGGAGCAACCGGAAGAAACCCACACAGACACGGGGAGAAAGTTCACACTCCACACAGACACCCGAGGCCGGAATTGAACCCGGGATCCTGGAGCTGTGAGACAGCATACCAACCACTGTGCCGCCCATCTCCTACAAGTGAGCATCTGACCACCACCCCATGACATTCAATGGCATTACCACTGCTGAAGCCCCCACAATCAACATCCTGCAGGTTACCATTGATCAGAAACTGAACTGGACAGCCATATTAATACCGTGGCTACCAGGGCAGGTCAAAGGCTAGGAATCCTACCGCAAGTAATTCCGCCCCCCCCCCCCACACGCTCCAAACGCCCATCTGCCACAAGGCACAAGTCAGGTGCAGGGTGGCCTGGTAGCAGGATGGTTAGCACTGTTGCTTCACAGCGCCAGCGTCCCAGGTTCGATTCGCAGCTTGGGTCACTGTCTGCACGTTCTCCATGTGTCTGTGTGGGTTTTCTCCCACAAGTCCCAAAAGACGTGCGTTAGGTAATTGGGCATTCTGAATTCTCCTTCAGTGCACCCGAACAGGCTCCGGAGTGTGGCAGCTAAAGGCTTTTCACAGTAACTTCATTGCAGTATTAATGTGAGCCTACTTGTGACAATAATAAAGATTATAATGGAATACTCAACTTGCCTGGATGAGCGCAGCTCCAACAACACTCAAGAAGCTCGACACCATCCAGGACAAAGCAGCCCACTTGATTGCTATCCCTTCTACAAACATTCAAACCCTTTACCACCGCCGAACAGTGGCAGCAGTGTGTACCATCTACAGGATGCACTGCAGTAACTCACCACGATTCCTTAGACACCACAGTTCCTTAGACAGCACGTTCCAAACCCATGACCACTACCATCTAGAAGAACAAGAGCAGCAGATACCTGGGAACCCCACCACCTGGAGGGGCTGGTTTAGCTCACTGGGCTAAATCGCTGGCTTTTAAAGCAGACCAATGCAGGCCAGCAGCACGGTTCAATTCCCGTACCAGCCTCCCCGAACAGGCGCCGGAATGTGGCGACTAGGGGCTTTTCACAGTAACTTCATTTGAAGCCTACTTGTGACAATTAGCGATTTTCATTTCATTTTCATTCCCCTCCAAGTCATTCACCACCCTAACTTGAAAATATATCGCTATTCCATCACTGTCACTGGGTCAAAATCCTGGAACTCCTTCCCTAACAGCACAGTGGGTATACCATCACCTCAAGGACTGTAGTAGTTCAAGAAGGCAACTCACCACCACCCCACCACCCTCTGAAGAGCAACTAGGGAGGGATGGGCAATAAATGCTGGTCTAACCAGCGACACCCACATCCCATGAATGAATTTTAAAAATACACTGCAACTGGATCAGAAACAGATTTGTCCAGGGGCCAATGAATCACTCAAAGTTTAGAGCAAGTCAGGGGTCTGGAACCTGCAGCTTCAGAGCTGTATGCTGCTCTTTAATATCCCATTTGCAGCTCCCAGCCTTTTTCAATTGGATGATGCTAACATGAAAAAGCCTTAAAGCTCAAGTGAAGAACTGTGTTTTCGTGGGGTTGAGAACCTAATCATTATGCTGCAATCTCTGGTTTCAAATAATTTTACTGAAAAACAGAAGTGGTTTAGCTGCACCATAGTTGTAGATAATGCCTTTGATTCAAGGAACTTATTTTATGGTTGTCACCATTATTTTGCTTAGGTAGTCGGGACTATAAATTTTGAATGGACTAAGAGAAGCTATTCTGAGAATTTATAATCAGAAAAATGGTCTCAATTCCATGTGTATTAAATTTGTTTTAAAGTTGACCATACAGACAAAATATTATAGTTTAATAAAAGTGAAAGAATGCAACAATTCAGGGTAGTCTATTTTAAATTTGCCTTTTTCTATTATACATAAATTCAATGCCTGTATTTTGTTTACTATGTACAAAGTAGTCATTTTATAACAGGTAGAACCATGGAATTCTCACAGTGCAGAAGGTGGTCATTTGGCCCATTGAGTTTGCATTGACTTTCTGAAAAGGCACTCTACTTAGGCCCACTCCCTGACCCTATCCCAGTAACCCCTTAACCTCACCTAACCTGCATGTTCCTAGACACTAAAGGGCACTTTACCATGGCCAATCCACCCAACCTGCACTTCTTTGGATTGTTGGAGGAAACTGAAGCACTGGGAGGAAATCCAGGCAGACACAGGAAGAAAATCCAAACTTCACAGACAGTCAAAGGCTGGAATGGAACCTGGGTCTCTGGTGCTGTGAGGCAGCAGTGTTAACCACTCTGCCACCTTACCACCCGAGGTACATGGTAATTTACCAAGCATTGGTTTAGATATGCTGAATTTTGCAGCTGCCATGATGACTATTAAACTATTGTCGACTTCTAAATGGGGAGATGCTGAGGAAATCAGAAGCATAAAGAGACTTGGGAGTCCTTGTTCACCATTCTCTCAAAGTTAACGTGCAGGTTCAGTCGGCAGTTAGGAAGGCAAATGCAATGTTAGCATTATGTAAAGAAGGCTAGAATACAAGACCAGGGATATATTTCTGAGGCTGTATAAGGCTCTGGCCAGACCCCATTTTTTCCAGGCAGCATTATGCGCAGTACATGTAATCAGGAAAGTGCCTGAGTTGATGGAAATGTTCCTACCAGCTACTAAAAACCTGCTGAATGAAAAAACCTATGGTATGTGTCCCATTGCAATATAGACATCATATTTCTGTAATACAAATTGGTTTGAAAGTAATTTCAAGTAAGAGTACAAGACCAGGGATATACTTCTGAGGTTATATAAGACTCTAGTCAGACCCCATTTAAAGTAATGCGAGCAGTTTTGGCCCCCGTATCTAAGAAAGGATGTACTGGCTTTGGAAAGGGTCCAGAGGAGGTCCACAAGAATGATCCCTGGAATGAAGAGCTTGTCGTATGTGGAACGGCTGAGGACTCTGGGTCTGTACGCTGTTGGAATTTAGAAGGATGAGGAGGGATCTTATTGGATAGAGTGGACTTGGAGAGGATGTTTCTACTTGTAGAAAAACTAGAGCCAGAGGACACAATCTCAGACTAAAGGGACGATCCTATAAAACAGAGATGAGGAGGAAGAATTTCTTCAGCCAGAGGGTGATGAATCTGTGGAACACTTTGCCACAGAAGGCTGAAGAGGCCAATTCACTGAGTGTCTTTAAGACAGAGATAGATAGGTTCTTGATTAATAAGGGGATCAGGGGTTATGGGGAGAAGACAGGAGAATGGGGATGAGAAAAATATCAGCCATGATTGAATGGCGGAGCAGATTCAATGGGCCAAGTGGCCTAATTTTGCTCCTATGTCTTACGGTTATGGACTGTCGTAAAAACCCATCCGGTTCACTCATGCCCTTTAGGGAAGGAAATCTGCTGTCCTTACTCAGTCTGACCTACATGTGATCCATAGCAATGTGGTTGACTCTCAAATGCCCTCTGAAATTGAGGGCAGTTAGGGGCGGGAAATAAGTGCTGGCACAGCCAGCGACACTCATGTTCCATAAAATGAATTAAAACATGTTTTGATTTCAAACGATTTTTAAAACAAAAGGGTCTTCAGGTAAAAATGATCGTCGACCCTTGCCTAGAAAGACAGCATTCCAAGATTATCTCAAATTCTGTCAAGAACCTCAAATTGAAATTCATGAGAAATCTGTGACATACCTTCTGTGGATTAAGTACTTTAATGACCTGTGTAACAGCTCCTGCATTTCGTGCTGGAATTATATTATTACTTGGAGAAAGAAGCTGTAGCTGAAATGTCTGTAGAATTTAAGGAAAGCAATGTGGATTTAAGCATTCATAACAGATAAACAATTCACATCTAATTAAGACTTGATTCAGACACCCAACACTGTAAAATCATCAAAATCTCAGTACCCTGATTCCTCATTTAAAAATCTAACTTTTCTTTCTTTAAGAGCCTGTGATAGTGTAGCATGAAAGCTGAAAACATTGCTTAATTATAACCATGATCATTGTCAAGCAGGCTTGCAACACTTCGAATTTACTTTTGAGAGAATTCAAATTGCTTCCTTTCCATGGGGTCTCCATCATTCCTCTTTTTTTTTTTAACACTCCCATAAATATTGTATTTTTGGGGCAAAACTCAATTTGGATTTCCTGAATTGTTACCACATTTTTCCATTAAGCCAGCAAATGTTACAGACTTCACATTGGAGAACCCTATTTGGCCCAAACTGATTTATTTTGTGAAGTCATTGTTCTAATTGATTAATTACCCACTCAGTTACCTGAATAGCTAGTGGACAGTTGTGAAGTAATTTCCTTAAACAATTACCTTGGTCGAACAGTACATTAAACCAGGTAAATACCTTTGGTACTGCAGCTTGAAATACAAAGTCAGTCATGTCGCCTTCTGTGGAATTGGTAGCACTAATTGTAACAACAGTTACGTTAGGATTCGTGTTGGAACGTTCAAAGTTAAACTCTATTTTCAAACCACCTTTACAGTATGCTGTAACAGGTGGAACGCCTGTAGAATAAAAAAAATTGTATTTAGTGACAACATGGCAATATCCTAACATTTCCAGGCCTGGACCTTTAAATCATGGATGTCAGATCTATTTATATCTTCATTGCTCATAATGGCACTTTTCCTTGGAGTGGCTCAATGTCCCCGTCAACAGAAAATACTGGACAATGTCAGCAGGTCTGACAGCATCTGTGAAGAGAGACAGGAGCTAACGTTTTGAGTCTGGATGACACTTTGTCAAAGCTAGAGAGAACTGGAAATTGGGTCAGATTTATACTGGGGGGGGGGGGGGGGGGGGGGGGGGGCTAATAGCATTTTATACAACGTTCAGCAGAACTCTAGCTTTTGTATAATGCCCATGATCCTTCTGCCTTTTTAACAATCACATTCAATAACTTTGCGCATTTATATCTTCAAGTTTTTACGTTCCCATGCCCCCTTTACTTTGTTACCTATCCTTGTTCTTCCTATCAAAATGTGTAACTTCATACTTCTCTGCATTAAATTGCAACCATTTAATGCACAGCTTGCGTTATGTTCAACCACGGTTTGCCTGTTTATCATATTTATCTCTGCATGTGAGAGTGCAAGATAGACAGTACTGACCATTTGCTTTGTTGACTCTGGTTTAGTAAAGTTTCTTCTATTTATTCAAAACAGTGGAATTTTGTGGCTTTATTCTCTTAGTATCCAACTATAATTTCAAATTTTGTCTATTTCAAACAAAATGTTATTGATCCCTAACTGGATTATAAAAATGTGAAGTCACGAAACCAATAGCAGAATGGATAGAATGCAAACTACTAAACAGAAACAGAATAGGGATTATGCTTAGCCACTCAATGGTTTAACAAAAAAACAGGAAGTGGAGTCCCAACATATCCATGCAATTTGGAATCAAATCAGGAAATATAATTTCAAAGTTTGCAGATACAAAATTGGGGATATAGTTAATTAATACTGAGGAAGAAGGTTACAATTCAAGACAACATTAACACACTTGCAGATTGGTGCATGTAGAGAAGCCGGAGGTTCGACTTCCGGTGGCAGCATGTAGATGGAGGTTGCACGATAGGTGGTTCCCGCTAGAGTTTCTGGACTTTTATGCCCAGTTTCAGGGGTAGTTTGTGGAATTGTTGTGGGAGGTCATAAGGAAGTAAAGGAATGTTTAAGCCCCAGAAGAAAGACGCTGGAAAGAAAGGGGCGAGGAAATGTTCATCGTTGGGGGCGGCTGAGTTCTGCGGGAAGATGGCCGGAGCTGGGTCATCGGTTGGGGCCGCTCCCCTCATGGTGGTAACTCTTACCGAGGTGATGTTAGTGGAGTTTCAAAGGCTGTTGGCTAAGCATTTGGAGTAGCTTCCGAGGGGAGATGAAGGCTTTGCTTAAAGAGTGGGTGAAGGAGGTGATTGCCCCTATAAAGGTGGCAGTGACGGAGACGTTGGCTGAGGTGAGGGAGCAAGGAGAGACGTTGAACGGGGTGGAGGAGGCATTGTCGCAACACTACAACCAGTTCACCTCGATGGGTGAAGAGCTGCAGAGGGTGGGAGTGGTCAACGAAGGTCTCAGAGTCATGGTGGAGGACATGGAGAATAGGTCGAGGAGGCAAAAATTTGAGAATTTTTTTGCCCAAGGGAGTGGAGGCCTCCCCCCCCCCCCCCGCCCCGAGTCTGACTGAGTACTTTGCGAAGATGTTTGCAGAGTTGATGGGGGAAGGGGAAGAACCCTCCCACTACGCTACCACCAATAAAGCACAACAGCCCCTATACGTCCTCAGGAAACTAAGGAAATTCAGCATGTCCACATTAACTCTTACGAACTTCTACAGATGCACCACAGAAAGCATCCTATCTGGCTGCATCACAGCCTAGTGTGGCAACTGCTGGGCCCAAGACTGCAAGAAACTTCAGAGAGTCGTGAACACAGCCCAGTCCATCACACAAACCTGCCTCCCATCCATTGACTCCATTTACACCTCCTCCCGCTGCCTGGGGAAAGCGGGCAGCATAATCAAAGACCCCTCCCACCCGGCTTACTCACGCTTCCAACTTCTTCTATTGGGCAGGAGATACAAAAGTCTGAGAACACGCACAAACAGACTCAAAAACAGCTTCTTCCCCGCTGTTACCAGACTCTTAAACGACCCTCTTATGGACTGACCTCATTAACACTTCACCCTGTATGCTTCATCCGATGCCAGTGTCTATGTATTTACATTGTGTTGCCCTATTATGTATTTTCTTTTATTTCCTTTTCTTCTCATGTACTTAATGATCTGTTGAGCTGCTCGCAGAAAAATACTTTTAACTGTACCTTGGCACACGTGACAATAAACAAAATCCAATCCAACAAGTTGGACAGGGCGCATCAGTTGCTCAGGCAGAAGCCTAAAACGTTTACCAAAAACTTTACTAAATGAGAGTCAACAAAGCAAACTGCCAGTACTATCTGCCTTGTATTCTCACATGAGCTACCAAGGGCTGTTTTCGTCTGCTTTCACAGCTACGTGAAGGAGAAGGTTTCGAGCTGGGCAAAGCAGAGACGTCATGTGACTTGAGAAGCGTTGGTATACGCATATACCAAGATTTGATGGCGGAGTTGGCGAGAAGTCGGGCGGCCCTTGGATGGGTGAAGGCAGCACTGTGCGGCAGTGGAGTGAGATTTGGAATGGTCTACCCAGTGAACCCCAGAGTGACTCACAATTCAAAGGACTTTTATTTTGAGACGGTGGAGGCAGCAGAGGCGTTCGTTAAGGCTAAAGGACTGGGACGGAGGTGAGAGTTAGGATTTGGACTTGGTCGGTGGGGACAGCGAATTTGTTTTCTTATTGAGGGTTTTCGATTTGATTGGGGTTTTGTTTGTCTCTTAAAGGGGGACGGCTTTATTCATGTGTTCTGGGTTGTGGTTTTCTTTTTTCCTGATGGGTGCAGTTCTGTTTTGTTTCTTGGTTTAAGGGAAGTGGGGTCTGGGTACGTGGGGCCAGATTACTGAGGAGATTTGGGGGAGGGCTCTGGCAGGGGTCACCGCACTAGCAAAGTTTGTCTAGTGAACGGGACTCTGGTGGTGGTGGGGGGGGGGGGGGGGGGGGGGGGGGGGGGGGGTAGCTGGTGGCACTGGTAAGTGTATATGGCCCCAATTGTAATGATGCGGGGTTCATGAAGAGAGCAATGGGTACAGGGCAGGATGGGGAGTAGATGGTGGTTCCAGAACAGATTAATAAGATGTTTGACGAGTTCTATAGGGACTTGAAGTCGTAGCCACTGGAGCAGGAGCGGGGGATGAGGGAGCTTCTGGGTGGGCTAGAGTGCCCGGGATTGGGGAAAGTGGAGAGGGCAGAATTGAAGAGCTGTTGAAGTTGGAGGAGGTGAAGGTGGTGATTGGCAGGATGCAGGCAGAGAAGGCAGCAGAGCCAGACGGGTTCCCGGTTGAATTTTATTAAAACATTTCAGCATAAGCTGGCGCCGTTGATGGTGTGAATGTTTGAGGACGTGATGGACAGGGGTGTCTTGCAGGAGTTCGGGGTTGCGGGCGCTGGCAACGACGCCGGTTCCCCCCGATTGCCGCCGGGAAGTATTCAGTGAGTCCAGTGGTGGTGGCCATGTTGAAGATCTGGAGGCAGTTTAGGCAGCATTTTAGGTTGAGAGCTGGGTCAGGGGGGGATGCCGATTAGGGGGAATCATGGGCTCGAGCCAGGGAGGATGGACTCAAGGTTCCGGGGATGGGAAGAGAAGGGGGAAAATCAAGGAAATGTTTCTGGGAGGGCGATTTAAGAGTCTGGAGGAGTTGGGTGAGAAGATTGGGCTGGTGTAGGGCGAAGGTTTCAGGTATATGCAGGTGCGGGACTTTGCGAGGAAACTGTTCCCAATAGCGCCTGCCTCCTCATTGCTGGAAGCGGTGCTGTCAGCTGGCCGAGGGGGAGGGATGATTGGAGGGGGGAGGTAGTCTCGGTGATTTACGGGATGATTTTGGAGGAGGATGGGGTGTCCACGGATGGGATTAGGGTGAAGTGGGAGAATGAGTTGGGGGTGCTGCTGGAGGAGGGACTGTGGTGCAAAAGTAAATGCCTCGACTTCATGCGCGAGGGTGGGGCTGATACAGCTGAAGGTAGTGTATAGGTCACACCGTACAAAATCTAGGATGAACTAGCTATTTGAATGGGTGGAGGATGTCAGTGAGTGATGTGGGAGGAGCCATGTGAACCATGCATATGTTTTGGTCCTGCTCAAAACTGGAACGGTTTTGGAGGATGGTGTTCAGTGCCATTTTAGGGGGTTTACATGTGGAGCATGTCCCCTAGAAGCCATATTTGAGGTGTCAGACCAGCCTGCAGGCAGGTGCAGGGGCAGATGTTTTAGCCTTTGCTTCGCTAATTGCTCGCAGATGAGTCTTGTTGGGGTGGAGGTCAGCTTCTCCGCTTTGTGCCTCGGCGTGGCGAGGGGGGTGGGGTTGTTTGTTGGGAGTTATTGATCCTGGAAAAAGTGAAATTTGTTAGGAGGACGACGAATGATGGTTCGACAATTGTTGGTATTTGTTTATTTTGCATTTCGGCGAGTTGGTTACCGTTGTTTATTGAGGTGGGGGAGGGCTTGGTGGATCGGGGGGTTTGTGGGGTTGTCGTAATTTGTAATAATGTTTTAAAAAATTTAAATAAAAATACTTTAAGTGTGAGGTGGTACACTTTGTTAGAAAGTTCTTCTGATTTATGAAGGAACACGCTGAGACTCACTATCAATGTCCAACTATCAAGAACACATTGAAGATGCTTGGCACCACCCAGGACAAAACAGCCACCCAGTTTGATCAGCCATTCACCACATCAAAATTCACCCCACCACCGGCACATTGCGGCTACAGTATGCACTGACTGCAAGATGTAACACAGCAACTCCAAGTCTCCTTCAACACCACCAGACACATCGGCATACCACCACTCCAATTCCTCCACGTTACACAGTGCTGACATGAGAATATAATGCCTTTCCCCAATCCTCAGTCACAACTTCCTGCCTAACAGTACCGGGACTGGAGCGGTTCAAGTTGGGAACTTACCACCATCTTCTCAAGTGTAATTCTGGATGGGCAATAAATTTGGCACTGCCAGTGATGCCCAAATCCTGAACGTAAATTAAATAATCACTTGGGTAAGAATGTCAAAAATGATCAGTACTGATGAGAAGTATACCTAGATGCTTTCAGGAAAGAGTAGCAAAAAATCAATTTAACCATTCACTGGAATTCTAACAGCAAAAAGATTTTTTACCTGAAGCTAGATCATTGAAGACTCCCTGTGATGCTAAACCGTCCAACAAAAATGGTGCCTGTGAAATTTGTGGTGCTTGGACATTTAATGGCATGGTTCCACCTGTAAATCAAAATCACAATTTAGTTGATCAAAAACATTAAGAGTGGCCATGAAATAGCCCAAACCTTATAAATTCTTACTATAGATTTTTGCTCTCCATAATTTGTGTTGTCTTCACAACTTTGTTCTTATTATTACTCCATATCATATTTCAAAAAACCTGCATGTTTAAAATTTTCAGAAATATCTCCATTTGAACTATTTTATAAACAAATGTTTAAAGCGACTTATCATTGGATGTGTCCTTTTCAAAAATGAAGCTACTCTCCCTACATCATTGGCACTAACTATTAGGGCTAAGTGGCCTCCACTCCAAAACCATCCTTAAAATCTTGGTTCCAAATCAAGGTTGGACTGGGACTCAAAGCACAATGTTTACTCAATTTCTCTCTTTACAGATAAGTCTGGACTGCTGAGTATTGCCAACATTTTCTTTATTTTTGACGTCTCTAATTTGCAATATTTTGAGTTGTACTGTTCTGGTTTCTATACCCAAGGAAGGATATATCTGCTTGAGAGGGGGTGCAACAAAAGCTCGCTAGATTGATTCCGGAGAGGGTTGTCCAAAGAGGACAAATAAAAACAGGGTGGAGATATATTGTCTGGGGTTGAGAAGAATGAGGTGTCTCATTGAAACATACAAGGTTCTAAGGGGCTTGACAGGGTGGCTGAGACATTGCTTCTGCTAGCTAGAGATTTAGAACTAGGGGCAATGTCTCAGATTAGTGGTTCATCATTTAAGACTAAGGTGAGGATGCTCAGTTGAGTACATTCAAGGCACAGGTGAATAGACTCAAGGGAAATGGGGATTGGAGAGAAAAGCGTGTTGGGGTTGAAGGCCAGCCATCTTACTGAATGACGGAGCAAGCTCAGGAGCCATATGGCCTATGCCTACCCCTATTTCTTATTTTGCTTTTGTGGTCTGTACGATTTGAATAACATAGAAAATAGAAGCAGGAGGAGGCCCAGCGAGCCTGCTCGCCATTCATTATGATCATGGCTGACCATCAAATTTAATACGCTGATCCTGCCTTCCCTCCCATCCCTTAATCCCTTTAGCCAAGAGCTATATCTAATTCCTTTTTGAAATTACACAACGCTTCGGCCTCAACTACATTTTGGTAGCAAATTCCACAGGTTCACAACTCTCTGGGTAAAGAAATTCTCATCTCAGTCCTGAAAGTTTACCTCTTATCCTCAAACTATGACCCCTAGTTCTAAACACCCCACATATTCTTTGAATATACCGTCTAATCCTGTTAGAATTTTCTAAGTTTCTATTATATCCCCTCTAACTCTTCTGAACTTCAATGAATATAATCCTAACCGACATAGTCCCTCGTCATATGACATCGCAAGAATCAGCCTGGTAAACCTTCACTGCACTCCTGCCATAGCAAGAACGTCCTTCCTCACATAAGGACACCAAAACTGCACATAATACTCCAGTTGTGGCTTCACCAACGGCCTATGCAATTGCAGAAAAACATCTCTATTCCTATACTCAAATCCTCTTGCTATGAAGGCCAACATACCATTTGCCTTCTTTACTGCCTGTGCACTTTCTTTCAGCGACTGATGCACGAAGACTCCAAGGTCTCACGGAGTATCCACCTCTCTCAATTTACACCCATTCAAATAATAATAATAATCTTTATTAGTGTCACAAGTAGACTTACATTAACACTACAATGAAGTTACTGTGAAAATCCCCTATTCGCCACACTCCAACGCCTGATCGGGTACACTGAGGGAGAATTCAGAATGTCCAATTCACCCAATAAACCAATAAGCACGTCTTTTGGGACTCGTGGGAGTAAACCGGAGCACCAGAGGAAACCCATGCAGACGCGGGGAGATCATGCAGACCCGGCACAGACAATGACCCTCGCCGGGAATTGAACCCGGGTCCCTGGCGCTGTGAAGCAACAGTGCTGACCACTGTGCTACCGTGCCGCCCATAATAATAATCTGCCTTCCTATTTTTGCTTGCAAAGCGGATAATCTCACATTCATCCACATTTTACTGCAGCTACCATGCATATGCCCATTCACTCAGTATGTCCAAATCCCGCTGAAGCATCTCTGCATCCTCCTCACAGCTCACCTTCCCACCGAACTTTTATCTGCAAATTTGGAGAGGATATATTTAGTTCCCTCGTCCAAATCATTAATATACAATATGAACAGATGGGGTCCTAGCACAGAACCCTGCCGTACCCTACTAGTCACTGCCTGCCAATCAGAAAAATACCCATTTATTCCAACTTTTTGCTTCCTGTCTGCTAACCAGCTTTCTATCCATCTCAAGACAGTAACCGTAATCCCATGCCCTTTAACTTTACACATTAATCTGCTATGTGAGACCTTGTTGAAAGCCTGCAGAAAGTCTAAATAAACCACATCCACCGATTCTCCCTGGTCAACTCTACTAGTTACATCTTCAAAGAATTCTAGTAGATTTGGCAAGCATGATTTTTCCTTCGTTAATCCATGCTGATTTTGTCTGATTACATCACTGTTTTCCAAATGCTGTGCTATGAAATCCTTGATAATGGACTCCGGCAACTTCCCTACTTCCGACGATGGGCACACAGGCCTACAGTTTCTCGTTTTCTCTCTACCTCCCTTTTTGAATAGCAGGGTTACATTCGCTACCCTTCAATCTGTAGGACCCATTCCAAAGTCCAAAGTATTTTGGAAAATGACCACCAATGATCTACTATTTCTAGGGCCACTTCCTTAAATATTCTGGGATGAAGATTATCAGGCCCTGGAAATTTGCCCACCTTCAATCACATTAATTTCCCCAAAACCATTTATTTACTCATACTAATTTCCTTCAGCACCTCACTAAAGCTCGCATATCTCAGAACTTCCGGTACATTATTCATGTCTTCCTTTGTGAAGACAGAAGTAAAGTACGAATTTAGTTCCTCAGCCATTTCCTTCTTCCCTGTTATGAATTCCCATTTCTGACTACAAGGGGCCTACATTAATTTTTATCAATCTTTTTCTCTTTACGTATCTATGTTAATTATTGATTGTGACACAGGATTAATCCAGTTACTGCAGGACCATGTCCAAAGAGTGGTAAACTTAGTATGCAAAAGCTGACTTTAATTGCCAAACTGAGGAACTTGATATGTACAAAAGATAATGGCACTTTTTTCTCCCCATCATCTGCCATTCTCCACCACTTTGGGGAAATCTCCCTCAGGAATGACCTCTGCATGATGAAGCCTGTGCCCAAACAAGATCCATGGCTGACAATTATTTACTCTCAACCTCACACCGCTTTGCATTAAAATCAATCTCAGATTATTTTTCTATTATGGTATTCAGATAAAAAAAGCATAATTTGAACGGTTTAATTTTCTTATACACATTTCAAATAAAGGATTATCAACAACCATGAAATAAGGATTAGTCATTCCTTTTAGCTGTAAATTAAAAGGAAGAGTAGTTTATCTGGTAGCATACCAGATTCAATTACCACCTTGAAATTGGGATTCAAGAGATAGCATATCCTCAGTCTACAATTCTCAATTCCCAAGTATGACACTTAACAGAATGCTGTTCCTAAGAGAAAGGGGCCATTGATAGAGAGTGCAGAAGAAAATGTGTGACCTGAAATGTTAACTCCGTTTAACTATAGACGTTGCCTGACCAGAGTATTTTTGCTGTTCCTATGTATTTTAGATTTCCAGCATGCAGTCCCGTTTTAGTTTGCACTGATAGAACAACCTCGTGGAATTGAACCATCTGTCAAGGGATTATGCCAAAACAATCGACCTGAAAAATGTGGGCAAATGTCTGCATCTTGGTTGCCTTTCGATGAAGGCAGATGTAAACGACAAAAAGCAGCAACGCCTCCCGTCAGCCAAATTGAGAGAAGCAAACAAGGACATGGATCTGTGAGACTAATGTCATGGTTTACCAAACAGCAAGTGATCCCTGCGTTCTTTTATGCTTCAGACTAGGATGAACAAATCAAGGGAGGTAGTGGCATGGCGGGTATTGTTACTGGACTAATAATCCAGGGACCCAGGGCAATGCTCTTGGGAGCCAGGTTCAAATCCCACCACAGCAAATGGTGAAATTTGAATTCAATAAAAATCCGGAATTAAAAGTCTAATGAAATGAAAATGAAAATCGCTTATGGTCACAAGTAGGCTTCAAATGAAGTTACTGTGAAAAGCCCCTAGTCGCCACATTCCGGCGCCTGTTCGGGGAGGCTGTTACGGGAATCGAACCGTGCTGCTGGCCTGCCTTGGTCTGCTTTCAAGCCAGCGATTTAGCCCTGTGAATGATGATCACAAAACCACTGTAGACTCTCTAGTTCATTACTGTCCTTTACCTGGTCTGGCCTATATGCGACTCTAGATCCTCAGCAACACTCTTATTTGTCCTCGTGAATGTCTAGCAAGCCACTCAGTGGGGGGCAATTCGGGATGTGCAATATATGTTGGCTCAGCCTGCGATGCCCATATCCCATGAATGAAACAAAGTAACCTCAAAGCAGTGGATACAGATGGCAGAAAGGTGGCCCACCAGCAGCAACATGCTCAAGGTGTTTAAAACCAGCTCCACTGGGCAAAGCGTGTCATTTGTATGCCAGACACCAGATTCCTGAAGCTATCATTCTACTCCGAATCGGGGAGGCTTTCGGATGTTGTTGGATCCCATCAACATATGAGAGTCCCTAGCTCGTGACACCAAAATGGAGAAGATTCATTTGAATGTTCACCAATCACAGACACACTCCCCCAGGAATATGCAGAGACAAAGCCTGTGTGTCAGAGAATGCACAAACCGACTTCCGGGTGCTGCTATGCAGAGCGAGGTCGCATATTCGGTAGCTCCCGCTTGGAACGGACTTTTGGGCTCTTTTACAGGGCCCCCACGGCATTTCCCAGTGTGGGAAGAAGACTGCAACATTCCCCTGACAGTGTCCCCCAGAAATGGTATGTCTTTTGGTTACCAGACCCAGCAGAAACAGTAAAAGATCTGGCTGTAACTGCAGGGGAGATAGGGGCCTCTTCCAGCATGCAGGTGGGGGAAGGGCAAGCTTAAAGCTGCAAGCTGATTTGAGGTCCTCTATTAAAAGGTGAATTCTAGCAGCAGAGGGAACAACGATGAAAAGATCTACCAAGGCCATTGAAGAAGGATGAGGCTTCCGGTGGCGGCCATGAAGGAGTAGGTCGCGCATTCGGCATCTCCCTCCTGGAACGGACTCTCAGACCTTTTTCAGGAGTTTCCATAGACTTTTTGGGGGCAGATTAGTGAAGCGAACACTGCCAAAAGGATTCCCTTGCGAGACTTCCGGTTGCGGCTATGCAGAGCTAAGTCGCACATTCGGCGGCTCCCGCAAAAACGGACTTGGGGCTCTTTTCAGGGCCCCCAAGGGCACTTTTTCGACGTTTCCCGGTGTGGGAAGGAGTTAATAATAGCTCCCCGTCAGTATATGGCTTTAACTAGGAGCGGGACGACAAAAAAGGTGGTGGTGTGGACCAGAAGGAGGGAGGGAAGGACACAATGGCGGGGGGGGCGGAGACTAGGCATCGTGGAGGCAGTGGGCGGAGGAGCAACAGGAGGATATCCAGCGCTGCCTCAGAGATTAAAACGGACCTGCTAGAGCCGATGAAGGCTTCTATTGATAAGCTGGAGACACAGACGGCCCAGGGGGTGGCGATCAGAGAGGCTCGACAAAAGATCTCTGACAATGAGGACGAGAGCTTAGGCCTGGCGGTAAAGGTGGAGGCGCACGAGGCGCTCCACAAGAAATGGCAGGAGCGGTTCGAGGAGATGGAGAATCGGTCGAGGCGGAAGAATCTGCGGATTCTGGGCCTCCCGGGGGGGCTGGAGGGGCCGGACATGGGGGCCTATGTGGTCACCATGTTGAACTTGCTGATGGGAGCGGGGTCCTTCCAGGGGCCGCTGGAGCTGGAAGGGTCCCATAGAGTGTTGGCGAGGAGGCCCAAGGCTAACGAGCCTCCTCGGGCGGTGCTGGTGCGGTTCCATCGGTTTTGTCGATCGGGAGTGTGTGCTCAGGTGGGCCAAGGAGGAGAGGAGCAGCAGGTGGGAGAACGCGGAGGTTCGGATATATCAGGACTGGAGTGCGGAGGTGGCGAAGAGGAGGGCCGGGTACAATCGAGCGAAGGCGGTGCTGCACAGGAAGGGGGTGAAGTTTGGCATGTTGCAGCCGGCGCGACGGTGGGTTACCTACAAGGACCGGCACCATTATTTTGAGTCTCCGGAGGAGGGGTGGGCCTTTGTTCAGGCCGAGAAGCTGGACACAGACTGAGGGCCGGGATGGGCGATTGGGGACTGCGGTGGATATGTTATGCCATTTTTGGTTCCGGGGGGGGGGGGCTTTGCCTTGTTTTGGGTTTCTTTTTGTCTGTGTTTTTCTTTTTCGAGTTGGGGAGGGTGGATGGGGTGGGTTGGGCACTGTTTTGGTTGGTGGCGGGGCCTGGTAGGTGGAGAGCGCGGGCATTATTCCCGTGCCGAAGACTGGGGGGGGGGGAGGAGGAGAGGAAGCGAGGATTGTTTCCCACGCTGAGAACGGAGGGGGGGAGGGGGAGAGCCTTAGGATGGGAGTGGGAGAGGAGGGTGTGCCACACAATGGGAGGAGTCGAAGGGGAGGCGGGAGTGGCCGGGGTCAGGAGTCAGCTGACTTGTGGAAGTGCAATGGGGGGAGTAAACCAGCTAGGATGGGTCCTAGCCCCGGGGGGGGGGGGGGGGGGGGGGGGGGGGGGGGGGGGGAGGGGGAGTTGCTGCTGCTAAGGTCAAGGAGGAGCTGGAGCGAGTGGGGGGGTGGGGGGTCGAGACGGGGGGTAAGCTGCTGTGCGGAACGGGCTGGGTGTGGGGTGCGGAACGGGCTGGGTGTGGGGTGCGGGCGCGTGGCTGGCCGAGGAGGGGTCATGGCTAGTCGGCGGGGGAGGGGGGGGGCGGGTAGCCCCTGATCCGGCTGATAACCTGGAATGTAAGGGGACTGAATGGGCTGGTTAAGCGGGGCCGCAGTGTTCGCGCACCTGAAGGGGCTCAAGGCGGATGTGGTTATGCTCCAGGAGACACACCTGAAGGTGGCAGACCAGGTAAGACTGAGGAAAAGGTGGGTAGGTCAGGTGTTTCACTCGGGGCTAGATGCCAAAAATCGAGGGGTGGCGATCTTGGTGGGAAAGAAGGTGTAATTCGAGGCGTCGAGCATTGTGGCAGATAATGGCGGTAGGTACATAATGGTAAGTGGTAAGTTGCAGGGAGAGAGGGTGGTACTGTTCAATGTGTATGCTCCGAACTGGGACGATGCGGGTTTTATGCGGCCGCATGTTGGGTCAGATCCCAGACTTGGAAGTGGGGGGCCTGATAATGGGGGGAGACTTTAACACGGTGTTGGATCCGGCACTGATCGCTCCAGGTCTAGGACTGGTAGGAAGCCGGCAGCGGCTAGAGTGTTGAGGGGATTTATGGACCAAATGGGAGGGGTGGACCCTTGGAGATTTGCAAGGCCGGGGGCTCGGGAATTTTCATTCTTCTCACATGTCCATAAGGCTTATTCTCGAATCGACTTTGCCATTTTGAGTAGGGCGCTGATAGCGAGAGTAGAGGATACAGAGTATTCGGCAATAGTCATTTCGGACCACGCCCCGCATTGGGTGGACTTGGAGATGGGGGAGGAGAGGGACCAGCGCCCGCTGTGGCGCTTGGAGGTGGGGCTGTTGGCGGACGAGGAGGTGAGTGAGCGGGTCTGAGGAAGTATAGAGAGGTACTTGGAGACTAACGACAACGGGGAGGTCCGAGTGGGGATGGTATGGGAGGCACTGAAGGCGGTGGTGCGGGGAGAGCTGATCTCCATTAGGGCCCACAACAAGCGGGGGGAGAAGGAGAGGCTGGTGGGGGAAATGGTGAGGGTAGACAGGAGGTATGCGGAAGAGCTGAGGAAGGATTGTGAGGAAGAGGCGCAGCCTCCAGGCCGAATTCGACCTGGTGACCACCAGGAACACGGAGGTGCAGTGGAGGAAGGCCCAGGAGGCGGTCTACGAGTATGCGGAAAAGGCAAGCCGGATGCTGGCGCATCAGCTTCGGAAGCCGGACGCAGCAATGGAGATCGGGGGAGTTAAGGACAGGGGAGGGAGCGTGGTGCGGAGTGGGGTTGGCATCAATGGGGTCTTCAGGGACTTCTACAAGGAATTGTACCGATCCGAGCCCCCACGGGAGGAGGGAGGGATGGGCCATTTCTGGACCAATTGAGGTTTCCAAAGGTGGAAGGAAGCGAGTGGTGGCGGGACTGGGAGCCCCGATTGGGGCTGGAGGAGCTGATCAAAGGGATAGGAAGCATGCAGGCGGGGAAGGCACCGGGGCCGGGCGGTTTCCCGGTCGTGTTCTATAAAAAATATATGGACCTGTTGGGCCCGCTGTTAGTTAGGACCTTTAATGAGGCAAGGGAGGGGGGGTTTACCCCCGACAATGTCCCGGGCACTGATCTCCTTGATCCTGAAGCGGGAAAAGGATCCCCTGCAATGTCGGTCTTACAGACAGATTTCCTTGCTAAATGTAGATATCAAGGTGCTGGCGAAGGTCTTAGCCCGGAGGATTGAGGATTGTGTGCCGCAGATCATCCATGAAGACCAGACGGGGTTTGTGAAGGGGAGACAGTTGAACGCGAATGTGCGGAGGCTTTTGAACGTCATCATGATGCCGGCGAGGGAGGGGGAGGCGGAGATAGTGGTGGCGATGGACGCTGAGAAAGCTTTCGATAGGGTAGAGTGGGGGTACTTGTGGGAGGTGCTGAAGAGGTTCGGGTTTGGGGAGGGGTTTGTCAGGTGGGTTAGGCTGTTATACGAGGTCCCGATGGCGAGTGTGGCCACAAATAGGAGGCGGTCAGAGTACTTTCAGTTGCACCGAGGGACCCCTGCCCCCCTGCTCTTCGCACTGGCGATTGAACCCCTTGCAATGGAACTGAGAGAGTCGAGGAACTGGAGGGGGTTTGTTGCGGGGTGGGAGGAGCATAGGGTGTCGCTTTATGCAGACACTGTTACTGTATGTGGCGGACCCGGCGGAGGAATGCCAGAAGTAATGAGGATCCTTAGGGAATTCGGGGACTTTTCGGGGTACAAGCTCAATATGGGGAAGAGCGAGCGGTTCGTAGTTCAGCTAGGGGACCAGGAGAGGGGGATTGGCGAGCTCCCACTAAAAAGGGCGGAGAGAAGCTTCAGATATTTGGGGGTCCAGGTGGCTGGTGGAGCAAATGGAGGAGGAGTTCAAGAGGTGGGACGCGTTGCCGCTGTCCTTGGCGGGTAGGGTGCAGTCAATCAAAATGAAGGTGCTCCCAAGGTTTTTGTTACTGTTCCAGTGCCTCCCCGTGTTTATCCCGAAGGCTTTTTTCAGGCGGGTTAACAGGAGTATAATGGGGTTTGTGTGGGCGCGAGGGACTCCGAGGGTGAGAAGGGTGTTCCTGGAGCGGAGTAGAGATAGGGGGGGGGCTGGCGCTGCCCAACCTCTGTGGGTACTACTGGGCCGCCAATGCGACGATGGTGCGCAAGTGGGTGATGGAGGGGGCTGCATGAAGAGGCTGGAGACGGCGTCCTGTGTGGGTACGAATCTGGGGGCGCTGGCAACGGCGCCGCTGCCGCTCTCTCCAAGGAGGTATACCACGAGCCCGGTGGTGGTGGCGGCCCTCAAAATTTGGGGGCTGGGGAGGCGACATGGGGGGGGGGGGGGGGAAAGTTGGGTCCTCGGCGTGGACCCCATTACGGAGGAACCACCGGTTTTGTCCAGGAAGAACAGGTGGAGGGTTTTCGGGGTGGCACAGGGCAGGGATACGAACGTTGGGGGACCCGTTTGTGGACGGGAACTTCGCGAGCTTGGGTGAGCTGGAGGAGAAGTACGGGCTCCCCCCAGGGACCACCTTCAGGTACTTACAGGTAAGGGCGTTTGCCAGATGGCAGGTGGTGGAATTCCCGCGGCGGCTACTGCCACACACAGTACAGGACAGGGTGCTCTCGGGGGGAATCTCGGAAACTTACCAGGTGATGCAGGAGGAGGCGGCCGCCTCGGTGGTGGAGTTGAAAGGTAAGTGGAGGAGAAGTTGGGAGAGGAAATCGAAGAGGGGACGTGGGCAGATGCCCGAGGGAGGGTGAATTCTTCCTCTTCGTGCGTGAGGCTCAGCCTCATACAGTTTGTGCTGCACAGGGCACACATGACCGGGACAAGGATGAGCCGGTTCTTTGGGGTGAGGACAGGTGTGTTAGGTGCTCAGGGAGCCCAGCAAATCACACCCATATGTTCTGGGCATGCCCAGCGCTGGAGGAATTTTGGAAGGGCGTAGCGAGGACGGTGTCGAGGGTGGTAGGATCCAGGGTCAGACCGGGCTGGGGGCTCGCAATATTTGGGGTGGCAGAGGAGCCGGGAGTGCAGGAGGCGAAAGAGGCTGCAATTCTGGCCTTTGCGTCCCTGGTAGCCCGGCGAAGGATTGTCCTTCAGTGTAAGGATGCGAGGCCCCCCAAGCGTGGAATCATGGATCAGCGATATGGCAGGGTTCATTAAATTGGAGGGTGAAATTCGCCTTGAGAGGGTCGGTACAAGGGTTCTTTAGGCGGTGGCAACCGTTCTTAGACTTTCTGGCAGAACGATAGACATTGGTCAATGGCAGCAGCAGCTCGGGGGGGGGGGGGGGTTACTTTATTTTTGTTTATGTTATTTACACTGGAGGGTCTGAGGGGGTGTATACACCTGTTGTATTAAGTCGGGGTGTTAATGTTAATTTATTATTTATGTACGGGGGGGTGGTTTGTGGGGGGTTGCTTTTTTAGATTGTGTTTTGTACTTAACCCTGTTGGGTTCTTTTTTCTTTCTCATTTTGTTATTGATATTTTATGAAAACCTTTAATAAAAATTATTTTTTAAAAAGCGAATGCACAAGCCTCCAAATTCATCTACCAAATATTCCAAGCACCACCCGCCGTGCATGTGGCAGACCCTGTAGCTATAGAACATAGAACATAGAAAATACAGCACAGAACAGGCCCTTCGGCCCACGATGTTGTGCCGAACCTTTGTCCTAGATTAATCATAGATTATCATTGAATTTACAGTGCAGAAGGAGGCCATTCTGCCCTTTGAGTCTGCACCGGCTCTTGGAAAGAGCACCCTACCCAAACTCAACACCTCCACCCAACACCAAGGGCAATTTGGACATTAAGGGCAATTTATCATTGGCCAATTCACCTAACCCGCACATCTTTGGACTGTGGGAGGAAACCGGAGCACCCGGAGGAAACCCACGCAGACACGGAGAGGACGTGCAGACTCCGCACAGACAATGACCCAAGCCGGAATCGAACCTGGGACCATGGAGCTGTGAAGCAATTGTGCTATCCACAATGCTACCGTGCTGCCCTGAAGAACAAATAAATCTACACTATATCATTTTACCGTAATCCATGTACCTATCCAATAGCTGCTTGAAGGTCCCTAATGTTTCCGACTCAACTACTTCCACAGGCAGTGCATTCCATGCCCCCACTACTCTCTGGGTAAAGAACCTACCTCTGATATCCCTCTATATCTTCCACCTTTCACCTTGAATTTATGTCCCCTTGTAAATGGTGTGTTCCACCCGGGGAAAAAGTCTCTGACTGTCTACTCGATCTATTCCCCTGATCATCTTATAAACCTCTATCAAGTCGCCCCTCATCCTTCTCCGCTCTAATGAGAAAAGGCCTAGCACCCTCAACCTTTCCTCGTAAGACCTACTCTCCATTCCAGGCAACATCCTGGTAAATCTTCTTTGCACCTTTTCCAGAGCTTCCACATCCTTCCTAAAATGAGGCGACCAGAACTGTACACAGTACTCCAAATGTGGCCTTACCAAAGTTTTGTACAGCTGCATCATCACCTCACGGCTCTTAAATTCAATCCCTCTGTTAATGAACGCGAGCACACCATAGGCCTTCTTCACAGCTCTATCCACTTGAGTGGCAACTTCAAAGATGTATGAACATAGACCCCAAGATCTCTCTGCTCTTCCACATTGCCAAGAACTCTACCATTAATCCTGTATTCCGCATTCATATTTGTTCTTCCAAAATGGACAACCTCACACTTTTCAGGGTTAAACTCCATCTGCCACTTCTCAGCCCAGCTCTGCATCCTATCTATGTCTCTTTGCAGCCGACAACAGCCCTCCTTACTATCCACAACTCCACCAATCTTCGTATCGTCTGCAATTTTACTGACCCACCCTTCAACTCCCTCATCCAAGTCATTAATGAAAATCACAAACAGCAGAGGACCCAGAACTGATCCCTGCGGTACGCCACTGGTAACTGGGATCCAGGCTGAATATTTGCCATCCACCACCACTCTCTGACTTCTATCGGTTAGCCAGTTCGTTATCCAACTGGCCAAATTTCCCACTATCCCATGTCTCCTTACTTTCTGCATAAGCCTACCATGGGGAACTTTATCAAATGCCTTACTAAAATCCATGTACACTACATCCACTGCTTTACCTTCATCCACATGCTTGGTCACCTCCTCAAAGAATTCAATAAGATTTGTACGGCAAGACCTACCCCTCACAAATCCGTGCTGACTATCCCTAATCAAGCAGTGTCTTTCCATATGCTCAGAAATCCTATCCTTCAGTACCCTTTCCATTACTTTGCCTACCACCGAAGTAAGACTAACTGGCCTGTAATTCCCAGGGTTATCCCTAGTTCCTTTTTTGAACAGGGGCACGACATTCGCCACTCTCCAATCCCCTGGTACCACCCCTGTTGACAGCGAGGACGAAAAGATAATTGCCAACGGCTCTGCAATTTCATCTCTTGCTTCCCATAGAATCTTTGGATGTATCCCGTCAGGCCCGGGGGACTTGTCTATCCTCAAGTTTTTCAAAATGCCCAACACATCTTCCTTCCTAACAAGTATTTCCTCGAGCTTACCAATCTGTTTCACACTGTCCTCTCCAACAATATCGCCCCTCTCATTTGTAAATACAGAAGTACTCGTTCAAGACCTCTCCTATCTCTTCAGACTCAATACACAATCTCCCGCTACTGTCCTTGATCGGACCTACATTCGCTCTAGTCATTCTCATATTTCTCACATATGTGTAAAAAGGCCTTGGGTTTTCCTTGATCCTACCCGCCAAAGATTGTTCATGCCCTCTCTTAGCTCTCCTAATCCCCTTCTTCAGTTCCCTCCTGGCTATCTTGTATCCCTCCAATGCCCTGTCTGAACCTTGTTTCCTCAGCCTTACACAAGTCACCTTTTTCCTCTTAACAAGACATTCAACCTCTCTTGTCAACCATGGTTCCCTCACTCGACCATCTCTTCCCTGCCTGACAGGGACATACATATCAAGGACACGTAGCACCTGTTCCTTGAACAAGTTTCACATTTCACTTGTGTCCTTCCCTACCAGCCTATGTTCCCAACTTATGCACTTCAATTCTTGTCTGACAACATCGTATTTACCCTTCCCCAAATGTAAACCTTGCCCTGTTGCACGTACCTATCCCTCTCCATTACTCAAGTGAAAGTCACAGAATTGTGGTCACTATATCAGCGATCAGAACCCATTGAACCAGAGTGGAAGGAAGTCATCCTTAATCCAAGGGCCTGACCAAGAGACTGTCTAAGATAATGATATAGGCTTGTCTAACTGCCACTTCCTTTCAAGATGCATTTCTCCACGATAAATAGGATAAAATATCTGGAGCATGTAACAATTACAACAGGTAATATCATTGAATTTACAGTGCAGAAGGAGGCCATTCAGCCCATTGAGTCTGCACCAGCTCTTGGAAAGAGCAACCTACCTAAGCCCACACCTCCATCCTGTCCCCGTAACTCCATCTAACCGTTTTTTGGACACGAAGGACAAGTTAGCATAGCTAATCCACCTAACCTGCACATCTTTGGACTGTGGGAAGAAACCTGAGCACCCGGAGGAAACTCACGCAGACACGGGGAGAACGTGCAGACTCTGCACAGACAGTGAACCAAGCTGGGAATCGAACCTGGGACCCTGGAGCTGTGAAGCAGCTATGCTAATCACTGTGCTACCGTGTTGCCCAATGTACAGACCATACATAGAAAGCAATATGATCCTGATCAATTTCCACGGTGACAATGAGTAACTCAGAAATGGATCTCAAGTTACCACGGTGTCAAAGTGGCGATAATGCAAATTTGCAAAATTAGTCTTTACATAGCAGGACTATTGAGCATATTCTTCATCAGCAGAACTACAGATTATCAAAGAGTGAGTTGTTGGACTTTAACATTAAAGTAGTAAAAATAAATGTGGGCTCCTTTAACTAGTAACACAGGAGCACAAAGCAGCTATTTGGTCCATCGAGCCTGCTCCGCCATTCAAACAGATCATGGCTGATCATCTACTCCAACTATACCCATATCCTTTGATGTCATTAGTATCCAGAATCTATTGATTTCTGTCTTGAACATAGAATCCCCACAGTGCAGAAGGCAGCCATTCTGCCCAACGCATCTGCACCGACCCTCTACCTAGCCATACCCACGAACCTCACCGAGGGCCAATTTAGCATAGCCAATCCACCTAACCTGCACATCTTTGGACTTTAAGAGGAAACCGGAGCACCCAGGAGGAAACCCACGCAGACATGGGGAGAAAGTGGCATACCCGACTTCCGGGTGCGGCGATGACCAGCTGAGTCGCACGTTTCGGTAGCTCCCGGTGGAACGGACTTTTGGCTCTTCATAAGAGCCCCAACGGCAATTTTAACGGCTAAAAGTACTGTGCGGTGAACCAGAAGGGAATCCCCCCTGGATACGGATGAAAAAAGGAGAGGAAGGTGGCCGGATTGCGGTGATCTTTTAGAGCAGCGGCAAGGAAGGCAAGCAAAAACCAAGATGGCGTCGGAAGGTGGCAGTTTAATATGGGGCCCTGAACAACACGAGTTTCTGAAACGCTGCGTGGAAGAACTCAAAAAGGAAATGAAGAAGGAGCTGTTGGCCCCGATATTACAGGCGATCGAAGGGCTAAAGGAGGAGCAAAAGGCCCAGGAGCGAGAGCTTCGGGTCGTGAAGGCAAAGGCTGCCGAGAATGAGGACGACAAACAGGGCCTGGTGGTGAAGACAGAGATGCACGAGGCACACCATAAACGATGTGTGAAAGGCTGGAGGCGCTGGAGAACAACGCGAGGAGGAACAACCTAAGGATTCTTGGTCTTCCTGAAGGTGCGGAGGGAGCGGACGTCGGGGCATATGTGAGCACGATGCTGCACTCGTTAATGGGAGCGGAGGCCCCGGCGGGTCCGCTGGAGGTGGAGGGAGCATACCGAGTGATGGCGTGAGGACCGAGAGCAGGAGAAATTCCTAGAGCCATAGTGGTGAGATTCCTCCGTTTTAATGACAAAGAGATGGTCCTTAGATGGGCAAAGAAAACTCGGAGCAGTAAGTGGGAGAACGCGGTGATCCGCGTATACAAAGACTGGAGTGCGGAGGTGGCGAGAAGGAGGGCGAGCTTTAATCGGGCCAAGGCGGTGCTTCACAAAAAGATGATAAAATTCGAATGCTGCAACCGGCAAGACTGTGGGTCACATATCAAGGGAGGCACCACTACTTTGAGACGGCGGATGAGGCGTGGACTTTTATCGTGGAAGAAAAATTGGAATGAGCAGGTTATTAAAAAAAAAGAACGTTTGAAACAAAGTGGTGGGGCGGGTATGGGGGGCAAAAAGGGGGAAAGAGGAGTTTTATGTTATTAATCCTGCGATGTGGTAACTTTTCTCTCTTCCACAGGAGGTGGTGGGGGGAGGAAAGGAGGTGGAGGAGATGGGGCGTTGGCCATTGGGGGCGGGGCCAAGGGGGAAGCGCGGGCTCGGTTCCCGCGCTATGATAATCATGGCGGGAATAGGGAAGCAGGAAGGAGGGGGCGTCGCACGGTGCGAGCCGAGGTCACGGGGGGAAGCCAAGGTCGGCCAGAGTTTGCTGACTTCTGGGAGCAACATGGGGGGTGTAACCTACGCTAGTGGGGGATCTAGCGGGGGGGAGGGGGGGGGGGAACTATTGGGCTGCTGCTGCTGGGAGAGGGGGGGAGCTGGGATGGGGTGGGATGGGCGGGGGGGCACTGGATGGGGGGGGGACACAGCTGCGTGGGAACCGGGTGAGGAGCTGGAAAAAGGGGATGGCTAATCGACAAGGGGGGGGGGGGGGTAAAAAGCCCCCCAACCCGGCTGATCACGTGGAACGTGAGAGGGCTGAACGGGCCAATTAAAAGGGCACGGGTACTCGCACACCTTAAGAAACTTAAGGCAGACGTGGTTATGTTACAGGAAACGCAATTGAAACTGATAGACCAGGTGAGACTACGCAAAGGTGGGTGGGGCAGGTGTTCCACTCGGGGCTAGATGCGAAAAACAGGGGGGTGGCTATATTAGTGGGGAAGCGGGTAATGTTTGAGGCAAAGACTATAGTGGCGGATAGCGGGTGCAGATACGTGACGGTGAGTGGCAAACTACAGTGGGAGACGGTGGTTTTGGTAAACGTATATGCCCCGAACTGGGATGATGCCAATTTTATGAGGCGTATGCTAGGACGCATCCCGGACCTAGAGGTGGGAAAGTTGGTAACAGGGGGAGATTTCAATACGGTGTTGGAACCAGGGCTGGACAGGTCGAGGTCCAGGACTGGAAGGAGGCCGGCAGCAGCCAAGGTGCTTAAAGATTTTATGGAGCAGATGGGAGGAGTAGACCCGTGGAGATTTAGCAGACCTAGGAGTAAGGAGTTCTCGTTTTTCTCCTATGTCCACAAAGTCTATTCGCGAATAGACTTTTTTGTTTGGGAAGGGCGTTGATCCCGAAGGTGAGGGGAACGGAGTATACGGCTATAGCCATTTCGGATCACGCTCCACACTGGGTGGACTTGGAGATAGGGGAGGAAACAGAAGGGCGCCCACCCTGGAGAATGGACATGGGACTAATGGCAGATGAGGGTGTGTGTCTAAGGGTGAGGGGGTGCATTGAAAAGTACTTGGAACTCAATGATAATGGGGAGGTCCAGGTGGGAGTGGTCTGGGAGGCGCTGAAGCAGTGGTTAGAGGGGAGCTGATATCAATAAGGGCACATAAACGAAAGCAGGAGAGTAGGGAACGGGAGCGGTTGCTGCAAGAACTTCTGAGGGTGGACAGGCAATATGCGGAGGCACCGGAGGAGGGACTGTACAGGGAAAGGCAAAGGCTACACGTAGAATTTGACTTGCTGACAACGGGTACTGCAGAGGCACAGTGGAGGAAGGCACAGGGTGTACAGTACGAATATGGGGAGAAGGCGAGCAGGTTGTTGGCCCACCAATTGAGGAAAAGGGGAGCAGCGAGGGTAATAGGGGGAGTGAGGAAGGAGAGATGGAGCGGGGAGCGGAGAGAGTGAATGGAGTGTTCAAGGCATTTTATAAAAAATTATACGAAGCTCAACCCCTGGATGGGAGGGAGAGAATGATGGGCTTTCTGGACGGCTGGAATTTCCCAAGGTGGAGGAGCAGGAAAGGGTGGGACTGGGAGCACAGATTGAAACAGAGGAAGTAGTGAAAGGAATTAGGAGCATGCAGGCGGGGAAGGCTCCGGGACCGGATGGATTCCCCAGTTGAATTTTACAGGAAATATGTGGACTTGCTCGCCCCGCTACTGATGAGGACCTTTAATGAGGCAAAGGAAAGGGGACAGCTGCCCCCGACTATGTCTGAGGCAACGATATCACTTCTCCTGAAGAAGGAAAAGGACCCGCTGCAATGCGGGTCCTATAGACCTATTTCCCTCCTAAATGTAGACGCTAAGATTCTGGCCAAGGTAATGGCAATGAGGATAGAGGATTGT